>NC_047514.1:30814965-30946200 GCF_902827115.2 Pseudochaenichthys georgianus
AACCTCTGAACATTACAAATATCCGCCTCAATTCAACCTGGAACCTCTCATACAATAATACAATACAGTGTGTGTGTGTGTGTGTGTGTGTGTGTGTGTGTGTGTGTGTGAGTGTGTGCGCGCGCGTGCGTGCGTGCGTGTGTGTGTGTGTGTGTGTGTGTGTGTGTGGAGAGACTGTGATGGATCGTTGGAGCTATGTGCAACTCAAGGCATATGCTTGAACGGGAGCTGCCTGGACGCTGCAATCATGTTGCGCACTATCCGTGCTGAGTGTGCTGACTTCTCGTACAATGTCCCACTGTCTGCTTCTTGCATAAAGTCAAGTGCTCGGCGAAATGTCGCTCCTCTGTTTTCATTGAACAGCTCCTTATATCCGTTAGCGCAGCTAGCTAGCACCAGATGCTAACAACAACAACACGTAAGGTGTGCCCGTTCTCTCTCTCGCTCGCTCGCGCCACACATACACACACCCTCCCGGTCCTCCCGATGGCCAGTCGGTGCCTGCCGGTGAGCGTGGAAGTGTGGTCTGCCACAAGCGGGCAGCAGGAGCGGGGCTGTCAGCATCAGCTTGTAGACGGTATTTTAAACTCGATGCGCTCAGAAACTACGGGGCGGCCGAGGACAAAAAATACACATGCGTTAATCGCGTTTATCGCGTTATTAACGCGTTAACTTGACAGCCCTAGTAATAACATAACATTAAGATGGCTTTTTAACGACTACATTGCGAACTTAAAGGACACCTATCATGCTATATTTTAACAATATATTGTAGGGCCATACCTATATAAAGTATACAAATATAGTTTTTTTTTCAAAATACCAAAAAGATCCTGCTTTTAGCCATGCCTCATTTCGCTCTATTTGCTCTTTCCAGCGCTGTTTTTGCAGGGGGCTGATTCTGTGAGCTGCAGCTGACCACGCCCCCCTGCAGGAGAGGGGAGCGTGCTCTGAGATCAGCTGCTGGGCTGCAGCGGGGAGAAGAGGGGGACAAAAAGAGATCTCCGTCCTCCGTGTTTTATTCTTATAGAAGTAAGAAGAGAAGTAATGGGGCAGAAACCCTCCTTTTTACGCAGCGGTCCAGACATAGACATCAAACGGCGACACATATTTAGTTGCCAGTTACATTGGCATTAGGGCAGGGATATCTAGATACTCTCCAAGGTTTGACATCATGAATTGTGCTACTTTTAAAGCAAGCAACGATGTTTTCAAATCTGTAATCAAAAAGCTCCTCAAAAACACTATCGAAGCAGTTCCTGCCGTTGTTACGTTAGGTCAAACAGTAACAACGGACTACTTTTCTTAGCGGATGCATGTCAATTTAAACCAATACATACAACTATTTTTTAAATCAATAAAATCAATTTCTAAATCCATAAAAGCATTTCAATTAATATTGGGAGTCATGTCGTTACTTTGTTGAGAATGTGGCCATGTAATACGCGGGATAATGTGCACAGTGCACATTGCATAATTGCCTTCATGCCGATCTAGATCCCTCCGCTTCGCGTCGGGCTCCTGATCAGCCTGTCGGTGTTCTTTTCCCCATAATGACCACGTCGCTGAACATTATCCCTTACATGTGATTATATAGAGTCATTATTCATTTGTTTTAAAGCAGGAGGCGCAAACGCTTGCCTCAGGGAGGGAGAAAAAGAGCCACAGCGGAGAATAAACAGAAGGGCAACCATGGCAACCATGCAAGGGAAGTCTTCTTCGCTGCTTTTGTGGCAGACTTGCGCCACTTACAGGCCTGGCATATGTACTACAGCGTCTCCAGCAGCAATGGCCGTGCCGTGGCCCAACCTCTCATTCCCCTGATAGGTGGAGAATTGACCAATAGCTGTAGCACCACTTTACTGACGTCAGGACAGTGTTCAAATCTGTATCAGTCTGTATCAGATCCGTTGCAGCCCCTTTTTTAGAGATTTGGGCATGGAGGAAAAGAGAGAGGGTTGTGTTTTCTGACACTTGGTGAGTTCCCTGGAACACCGGGGACACATGTTCATGTATAAAAGACGTACTAAAGTGCATTTTGCATGATAGGTCCCCTTTAAGTTTTCCACTCTGTTATACACATGCATTTCTTTTTTGTTATACTTACAAATACACACACAGGCATTTGTGCTACAAATACACACACACAATACACCCATGCTAGGGATGATTAATAATCTTACCCACAACATTTTTTCCAACTGTAAGAAAGGGGATCACAAAATCTGCTTTAAATCACAAACCTAACATTGACCAAGTCCCTACAGTTGGTCACCTTATCCAGGTCTCTGTAGCTTCAATTATTCGCTTGTTTGCCTTTAAGATATACTAATAGTGTAGTAACAGACCAGAGGCAGAAGTCCCTGAGTGTGTGGCGTTTGCCCTAACCACTTTGATTCTTAGCTTAACATTTAGATATTTAGCTCCCCCCCCCCTTTCAAATATTGGAATCCTTTTGGTTGAACTGCACCACTCGCATCCACACCAACGTCTCACCCTGTGATGAAGGCTGGGTGTAGATACTGCTCCAAAACTATTGAGAACCTTTTGAACAGCTCTGAGAGGATGTTTCTGGAATAACAACACATCATGTACTCAGACATACTTCTGAACAATTTAGATTCTTCTGAAAACACATCTGTATCATTCAGTGGCCTGGGCCTCACCTCATTCTCACATTGGGTGATGCATTTTATGAACGTCCATGTTGTCTTGTGTGACGCTGTGAGTTCCCCCTCAGGGCCATCACACATAGTGGATTCAAGTCCCTGAGTGAATACAGCTCATTCAGTGTGTGGGCCAAAACACACTATGCTTTGAATGAAAGGTAACACATGTTGTAATGCAGCAGGGTCAGACACACCCTGTGAGGAGTTCTTAGCAGTTGTTTTAACATTCAAAGAGTCCAGATAGGCGGGGTTCATTGTTTCAGAACAGAGCTAGAAACCACTGTGGATCACTGGAAACTGTTGAGGGTTGTCAAACACATACTGGCGCTTTGGTGCTCGGTGCTGCCGGATTCCCTCAGGGTAACGCAGACCTTTGATCTGCGAGGGCATAGAGGTACCTGAGGGGCGCAACGTTTCGTTTTCAGAAATCTAGATTTAGGCAAAGACAGGATGTATGTCAGTGAGTCAATGAAGTAGCAAATCATGCAAACTGTATTTACCCTCGATCTGTACTAGTACGGGATACTTTGGACTATCGTCAGAGGCTTCTTGCATTAGCATCTTGTAGCCATGACAGGAACCACATGCTGTTTCTCTGACATCATGTCAATAGTAGGGCTGATTCCACTGGAGCGTTCTGAACGTTTCTTCAGGTTCAGAGCACATCCGGCATTGTTTGCTAAATGACAGGTGTACAATACAAATACACACATGATAAATCCTTCTTATCATCTTGATTCGGTCCTAGTTGTGATCAGATCTCAATATGCTGATTAGATACGCTGGTGGAATTTGAACAAACATTGTGCATGGAAGCCATGTTGGGTACTGTGCATGGGCCACTTGGACTTGGCTGACGAGAGTCACCTCAGATACGGAGGACGGCAGCATGCACTAAAAGACCATTCATACTCTGGACATCTGACATTGGATGTTGGGAGGTCTCACCTTCAGCTGGTAAGCCTGGAGCATGCGCTCTCCTCACTCCCCCGGCAGAGGAACCTCCGACAGGCAGCCTGAGACACTGAAGCAGGAAGAGAGGGGTCATTACACCTGGCTGTGATCTGATGCTCCAGCCACATGCTGGTTACTGTGTGTGCTTTCGCCTGTTCCACCTGCACACACATGAGTTCTAGCTGATGCACAGATACAGACCACTTGGTAGTACCAGGTGGACATGGACACTTACATTGCACTCACATTATATGGTCAGCTTTAACGTCCTCTGTGTTCATAAAGACGAAGACAATGACCAGGCCAGCTGCAGCACTGTGAAGCCATTCAAAAGGGTTACGTGTTATAATGTCAGGGGAACACGGAGCACGCTGCCTGCAGTCTAAATGTGGAACAAACTATTGCTACTGTGATCAAATCTGTCCTGTATCAAGTCAGAGTACAGAGGCCTACCTAGTTGTAATCTGACTTCAGATGAACGCGCAAACGGAGGGGTAGGGTGTAGGGGTAGGGTGTAGGGGGCGGTTTGGGAATGGGCCTGAGTGTCACTTGTTAGACGCTTTTATCCAAAGCGACTAACATGCATTCAGTTCTGTGGACAATCCCCACAGGAGCGCTTTGGGGTGAAGTGTCTCAGGGACACAGCGACATGCTGCCTGCAGTGGGACTCCAACTTGCTATCCCCTGATTCGGAGTCCAGCACACTACCCACTGAGCCACAGCCTGACCCCGAACACGCACACACAGACACAAAGTGATACACACGCGCTGACAGGCTGCTGAAGGCGTCATCGCAGCACCGCAGGGGGTCATGCTGATAAATACAGAATGTGTATGTGTGTGTCTTGTTATGGAGTTTGCTTGTTGAAATGACACTAAGATGTTACCAGCTGTAGCTCGAGAACATGAAAACTCACTCAATAATGCAAACATGTTGGTTATCAGTTGATAATTCACGTGTTTAGAACATATAGGACTATACAAGGACAAACGAGCGCTGTACTGCAAAACAAGGTCCTTGAATTGTGTTCCTTATTCGTCCTATATTTTATGATACAATTGTTTTTATTTCACACTGATACTTCTTTCCAATGTTTGACTTACTTCAACGCATCCACGTCTATAATCAGTTCTCTTTAAACATCCATAATACGCAGGTGTAGTTATTGAGGTTTCCAAATGAACCCCTAGAGAGAGAGACAGGACGTGAGAAGGACAAAGCCCTCCGGCAAACAGCCGGAGGGCTGCTTGAACCCAGTCGAGACTTAGAGAATGTGTTTGGAGCTCAGGACTGCCATGCATTATGAGCTTTGTAAATCAGTAGCTAAAGAATCATTGACCTCTGCAGCTCTTATTCCATTTCCTCAGTGAATCTGGTCTCACCTTGTGTGTGTGTGTGTGTGTGTGTGTGTCTGTGTGTGTGTGTGTGTGTGTGTGTGTGTGTGTGTGTGTGTGTGTGTGTGTGTGTGTGTGTGTGTGTGTGTGTGTGTGTGTGTGTGTGTGCAGGTAGAGGAGGGCGGTAAAGCCGACAGTCTGGACCAGCCTCTGCTGACGGGGATGAGATCGTCATCATCAACGACGTGGAGCTGACCGGGTTCAGACAGGAGGCCATCGCTCTGGTCAAAGGGTCCTACAAGACTCTGCAGCTCACCGTCCGCAGGTACGTGTGTGTGTGTGTGTGTGTGTGTGTGTGTGTGTGTGTGTGTGTGTGTGTGTGTGTGTGTGTGTGTGTGTGTGTGTGTGTTTTCTTCCGAAGCATATAACTGAGACCCAAACCCAGCATATCTATAATGATAAATGTTGTCAAATTTGAGACTGACCAAAACCAAACCTGAACTCCAAAGCCGTTCTTTAGTTTGATCTACCTCATATTGAACTTAGTGTGTGTAAAGGTGTTTTAAGTTAACAACATTATATTTCAACATCCTTCATAAATTCACTTTCCATACTGTTGCATTTACCATTTACTAAATGAAGGATTTCTAGACAGATGTGGACAGGTTTTAACCACATCTGTTTAGCTTAGTGGAGATGGACACACACTATATCAGTCACAGTCAGTGGTGGACAGTAACTGAGTACATTTACTCAAGTACGTACCTAAGTTCAATTTTGAGGTACATCCGTGTTATGCTCCTTCGTACTTCTACTCCACTACATTTTGGCTGCAAATATTGTACTTTTTACTCACTACATTTATCTGAAAACATCAGTTACTAGTTACTTTTGCAGGTTTATATTATTTATACAACTAACTAATACACTGTGTACTATTATGGATAGAGACATCTGGCACCATAACAAGTAATAATGTCATCAGGATCTGAGATCTTCTCCCACCACCGGTCACAGTCATGTACTGTGGGATGGAGGAGTGGAGGGGTGATGCAGGTGCAGAGCAAGGAGTGCACCTGGGTTTGGGGGTGTGACAGCTAGCATGTCGCTACTTCAGCTTGTATTCACCGAAAGACGCGTGAGAGGCATGACACAAGCAGGACTTTACACACACACACACACACACACACACACACACACACACACACACACACACACACACACACACACACACACACACACACACACACACACACACACACACACACACACACACACCACACACACACACACACACACACACACACACACACACAGGACAGGTGTAGAAGCTCACATGGCATTATGGGAGGGTGTGTGCAGCACAGTGTTTGGTTTGATCTTCGTCCTGATGGGGATCCACGAGAAGTCCCCCAGGTCTTTTTTTCTGCTGTAAAGGTATATATATACAGGGTTGGGTTGTAACGGAATACATGTAACGGCGTTACGTAATCAGAATACAAAAATCAAGTAACTGTATTCAGCTCGCGTTACATTTGAAAAACGAGTAATCTGATTACAGTTACTTTCGTAAACCTGAAGTGAATACATTTTGGATTACTTATTGGAATTATTGGTGGAAAGATTTCCTCTCAACATTTAATATTCAAGTAGTAACAGCCGAATCATCACAGCCCACAAAACCGCCGCAGATGGACGAAAAAAGCGTTTGAAAAAAAATCGCGGGTCCGCTCGCTCAGTGAAACAATAACAACGAAACATGGAGGAACAAAAGTCTGCGTTTAAATCGCGCGTGTGTATGTATATATAGGTGTGTGTGGTTAAAACACATCAGCCTGCGGTCGCTCTTTAGTCTTACTAATGATTATTTCTGAAGGTAAACACAGCGAAGGCGCTGCGTGAAAGGCGCTGCGTGAAAGGCGCTGCGTGAAAGGCACAGCGCGCTCCTCTTCTCAGAGGCTGAGTTAACCCTCCCGCTGCCTCTTGGTGCTGCAGAGATGTCATGAAGTGAAGGAGGTGTTCCTTCTATAAAACAGCTGTGGGCAGCAGATACTGTGAAAGTCACAGACATGAATTCATAGATCAAGGCAGACTGGTGCACACCTCTCTCCTGTTTTGCCGATCCGGTGCTTAAACAAATATAGCTCTACACCCCTGGCCGAAATGTCCTTAAAATGAAGTCCGAGTTCGACATTTTAATTCATGTCCTGCCAACACTGGCAGGAGAGAAGGCGACACGCCCGTTCTAAGCCCTGTCCCTCACTCCTCACATCCCAAGCTGCATCCCCAACAAGTGTATTATGTTGTTACATCGTTTCAGATGTGATGTTTCAGTTGTGCTCTTGATACGCCATTAAACAGTAAAACACGTTCAGTTTCCTTTTGCTTTTTGTGTCTCCTGTACACCAAAACATACCGTCTGTGATGGAAAAAGAAAGTAATCTAAAAGTAATCTGATTACTTTTTTAAGACACGTAACTGTAACTGTATTCGGATTACTTCCAGAGCCATGTATTCAGTAATCAGTAACTGATTACATTTACAAGTAACCCTCCCTACCCTGTATATATATATATATATCCTAAATCCTTGTGTGCTCATATCTGTTGCGTTCTGTCTGGCTTGTTCAGCAGCAGCTTCAAAGTGGACCTTGGTGTGCGTGCTGTCAGGGGGCTGCAGCAGGTCAGACTGCAGTCACACACCTGGGACTCACCTTTGGACTATAGTGTCTTTTGGCAAGCAGACAATAACAAGCTCATTTCTAATAACATACACACTGTGTGAGTCAGCTAACAGCTGCAACTCTCACGGTGCAGACAGAACATCTGGGCTAGGGGAGGATGATAAACCGCTGCTCTTCGTAGAGTTGACCCAGGTTATCCTTGACAGAGAGCACAGGTAGCTGACTCCTCTCTTTGTTACGTCTTAAGGCTTCTTCTATCTACACTGAACAAACTGAAACGTTGACTTTAATTAAACGTATTATGTCAACAAATTCCACATAACTGTGTTAGGTTAGTTGCAATAATATTAAGTTGAACATAATATGTTTTATTTAATTCAACGTTTCAGGTTTTCAGTGTATTTCCAACACAGCTGTTGAGAGATACATATCCATCAACACCTTGTAGGAAGTGTTCTCTTTGTAAGCTATATATCTTTGTCTTGTGTTCTTCTTGTCTTCGCCTATTAGTCAACCTGCAATATAAAGATATAGTAATCCCAGCGCTGAGCTTTGTGTTGGTCTCCGCTTCAGCTCTGCAGCATCAAACACTGCTCACTGTCAAACTGCAATCCACTCCTGTCTGTCCCATCAACACTATTGAGTACCATAGTAGGTTTGTCAATCGGTTCCTTTTCATCATCCTTTTGTCATATTCGTGGATAAAAGGGTGCAACATATATTAGTAGTTTTTATTTAGTGTTCATTGACAAAATGAACACAGCTTGAAGTGCACCCCATTGTCAGTCACCCTTGGAGTGAGAATATCACTCTACTTATTGAACCTTCTCACACTGAACACTCGTCATTAGATGAGACAGCTTGTTGGGCTGCAATAGCTCTCTGTGAGGTTTCAGTGGCTACACCCACTTCTTCTATACAGACTATGGGGGACACACTGACCTCTGTCGAATAAGTGATATATATACAGTAATGTGCTCAGCCGGCTGTCTGCAGGGCCGGTCCATCAACTGTACCACACATTCTGTAGTTTGAAATATCACTTCAATTTCATCCACACTGGTGGTTATTATTTTACAATCATTCATACAATTAAGGGTCCGTCAGCGGTGCCTGGAGATGAACTGGCTCGGAACCCCAACAAATTGTAGGGAAGGAAGTCTCAGTGAAAATAGTGTGGGACACAGAGCTCTCCCCACAGGGACTGGGGGGGGGGGTCATATGTCAGCCCTCTTTTAGGCAGTGGTGCCTCCAGAGATTGTTTATAGGGGTGGCCAAATGGGGCCACTGACAATCTTGGGGTGGCCCTTCAAAACCAAGAATTTAATTGTTGTAAAAGTATAGACTAGATAAAAAACAATGGCAAAGAGAATCACCTACTGATATACTTTGGTTTCTTATTTTACATTTTCTGATACTATTCATCTGAAGTGAATATAATATGGATAGTTAACATTTTACTTCAAACAACATTTAAAATAACCTTGTTTTGTGTTATGTATACATGTGTTGGTGATTTATTGTTTTGTTTTTTATATATGCTAGTTGTTCTTTCCTTTTAAAAAGACAAATACAGTTTAAAGGTGGGGTAGGTAAGTTTGAGAAACCGGCTCGAGATACACTTTTTGTTATATTCCATGGAATGCTCTTAACATCCCGATAGCAATGAATATCTGAAGTGCTTTGACAAAAAATCCATAAAAAATGTCATCTGTGGAAGCCGTGGTGCTGTAGAAAGTACAACCGATTGCCGCCCTGTCTGTCAGCCTTCCATCTTGTGCACGCACAAATGTATCTCGTGCCCTCATTGGGCGTGCCGTCATTGGGCGTGCACTGCAGCAGTACTTCAATGACTCGCCAGCAACAGGCGGCCACTTTCACCAGTCTGCTGACGTCATGTGCGCGTTCATGTGTGTTGGAGGAGGTGCTCTGTAAGGAAGTCTGAAGGAAGGGGCGGATTCTTTTCGGCTGTGTACTTTCAAATTTTAGTGCACTCGAGCCGGTTTCTGAAACTTACCTACCCCATCTTTAATTTAAACAAGTTCCTTTATTGTCAGGCACAAAATGTTCAGCATTCTCAACACATACAATACACAAAGCAACACAACATGTTCTTCAGCTATATTCTGTCTCTAGGTTATAAATAGTTTTAGAACAAAGCTGTTTGTGTCACACTGGGATCAAAGATGATTGACATGACTTTATTAAATCAAGTTTTAAATGACTATTTTATTTCAACAGGGCCTCAATTCAACCTGGAACCCTCTCATACAATAATACATACAGTGTGTGTGTGTGTGTGTGTGTGTGTGTGTGTGTGTGTGTGTGAGTGTGTGCGCGCAGCGGTGCGTGCGTGCGTGTGTGTTGTGTGTGTGTTGTGTGTGTGGAGAGACTGTGATGGATCGTTGGAGCTATGTGCAACTCAAGGCATATGCTTGAACGGGAGCTGCCTGGACGCTGCAATCATGTTGCGCACTATCCGTGCTGAGTGTGCTGACTTCTCGTACAATGTCCCACTGTCTGCTTCTTGCATAAAGTCAAGTGCTCGGCGAAATGTCGCTCCTCTGTTTTCATTGAACAGCTCCTTATATCCGTTAGCGCAGCTAGCTAGCACCAGATGCTAACAACAACAACACGTAAGGTGTGCCCGTTCTCTCTCTCGCTCGCTCGCGCCACACATACACACACCCTCCGGTCCTCCCGATGGCCAGTCGGTGCCTGCCGGTGAGCGTGGAAGTGTGGTCTGCCACAAGCGGGCAGCAGGAGCGGGGCTGTCAGCATCAGCTTGTAGACGGTATTTTAAACTCGATGCGCTCAGAAACTACGGGGCGGCCGAGGACAAAAAATACACATGCGTTAATCGCGTTTATCGCGTTATTAACGCGTTAACTTGACAGCCCTAGTAATAACATAACATTAAGATGGCTTTTTAACGACTACATTGCGAACTTAAAGGACACCTATCATGCTATATTTTAACAATATATTGTAGGGCCATACCTATATAAAGTATACAAATATAGTTTTTTTTCAAAATACCAAAAAGATCCTGCTTTTAGCCATGCCTCATTTCGCTCTATTTGCTCTTTCCAGCGCTGTTTTTGCAGGGGGCTGATTCTGTGAGCTGCAGCTGACCACGCCCCCCTGCAGGAGAGGGGAGCGTGCTCTGAGATCAGCTGCTGGGCTGCAGCGGGGAGAAGAGGGGGACAAAAAGAGATCTCCGTCCTCCGTGTTTATTCTTATAGAAGTAAGAAGAGAAGTAATGGGGCAGAAACCCTCCTTTTTACGCAGCGGTCCAGACATAGACATCAAACGGCGACACATATTTAGTTGCCAGTTACATTGGCATTAGGGCAGGGATATCTAGATACTCTCCAAGGGTTTGACATCATGAATTGTGCTACTTTTAAAGCAAGCAACGATGTTTTCAAATCTGTAATCAAAAAGCTCCTCAAAAACACTATCGAAGCAGTTCCTGCCGTTGTTACGTTAGGTCACACAGTAACAACGGACTACTTTCTTAGCGGATGCATGTCAATTTAAACCAATACATACAACTATTTTTTAAATCAATAAAATCAATTTCTAAATCCATAAAAGCATTTCAATTAATATTGGGAGTCATGTCGTTACTTTGTTGAGAATGTGGCCATGTAATACGCGGGATAATGTGCACAGTGCACATTGCATAATTGCCTTCATGCCGATCTAGATCCCTCCGCTTCGCGTCGGGCTCCTGATCAGCCTGTCGGTGTTCTTTTCCCCATAATGACCACGTCGCTGAACATTATCCCTTACATGTGATTATATAGAGTCATTATTCATTTGTTTTAAAGCAGGAGGCGCAAACGCTTGCCTCAGGGAGGGAGAAAAAGAGCCACAGCGGAGAATAAACAGAAGGGCAACCATGGCAACCATGCAAGGGAAGTCTTCTTCGCTGCTTTTGTGGCAGACTTGCGCCACTTACAGGCCTGGCATATGTACTACAGCGTCTCCAGCAGCAATGGCCGTGCCGTGGCCCAACCTCTCATTCCCCTGATAGGTGGAGAATTGACCAATAGCTGTAGCACCACTTTACTGACGTCAGGACAGTGTTCAAATCTGTATCAGTCTGTATCAGATCCGTTGCAGCCCCTTTTTAGAGATTTGGGCATGGAGGAAAAGAGAGAGGGTTGTGTTTTCTGACACTTGGTGAGTTCCCTGGAACACCGGGGACACATGTTCATGTATAAAAGACGTACTAAAGTGCATTTTGCATGATAGGTCCCCTTTAAGTTTTCCACTCTGTTATACACATGCATTTCTTTTTTGTTATACTTACAAATACACACACAGGCATTTGTGCTACAAATACACACACACAATACACCCATGCTAGGGATGATTAATAATCTTACCCACAACATTTTTTCCAACTGTAAGAAAGGGGATCACAAAATCTGCTTTAAATCACAAACCTAACATTGACCAAGTCCCTACAGTTGGTCACCTTATCCAGGTCTCTGTAGCTTCAATTATTCGCTTGTTTGCCTTTAAGATATACTAATAGTGTAGTAACAGACCAGAGGCAGAAGTCCCTGAGTGTGTGGCGTTTGCCCTAACCACTTTGATTCTTAGCTTAACATTTAGATATTTAGCTCCCCCCCCCCTTTCAAATATTGGAATCCTTTTGGTTGAACTGCACCACTCGCATCCACACCAACGTCTCACCCTGTGATGAAGGCTGGGTGTAGATACTGCTCCAAAACTATTGAGAACCTTTTGAACAGCTCTGAGAGGATGTTTCTGAATAACAACACATCATGTACTCAGACATACTTCTGAACAATTTAGATTCTTCTGAAAACACATCTGTATCATTCAGTGGCCTGGGCCTCACCTCATTCTCACATTGGGTGATGCATTTTATGAACGTCCATG
Source organism: Pseudochaenichthys georgianus (assembly GCF_902827115.2). Lineage (NCBI taxonomy): Eukaryota > Metazoa > Chordata > Actinopteri > Perciformes > Channichthyidae > Pseudochaenichthys > Pseudochaenichthys georgianus. Next base: position 30,827,527 of record NC_047514.1, read on the forward strand.
TTGTCTTGTGTGACGCTGTGAGTTCCCCCTCAGGGCCATCACACATAGTGGATTCAAGTCCCTGAGTGAATACAGCTCATTCAGTGTGTGGGCCAAAACACACTATGCTTTGAATGAAAGGTAACACATGTTGTAATGCAGCAGGGTCAGACACACCCTGTGAGGAGTTCTTAGCAGTTGTTTTAAACATTCAAAGAGTCCAGATAGGCGGGGTTCATTGTTTCAGAACAGAGCTAGAAACCACTGTGGATCACTGGAAACTGTTGAGGGTTGTCAAACACATACTGGCGCTTTGGTGCTCGGTGCTGCCGGATTCCCTCAGGGTAACGCAGACCTTTGATCTGCGAGGGCATAGAGGTACCTGAGGGGCGCAACGTTTCGTTTTCAGAAATCTAGATTTAGGCAAAGACAGGATGTATGTCAGTGAGTCAATGAAGTAGCAAATCATGCAAACTGTATTTACCTCGATCTGTACTAGTACGGGATACTTTGGACTATCGTCAGAGGCTTCTTGCATTAGCATCTTGTAGCCATGACAGGAACCACATGCTGTTTCTCTGACATCATGTCAATAGTAGGGCTGATTCCACTGGAGCGTTCTGAACGTTTCTTCAGGTTCAGAGCACATCCGGCATTGTTTGCTAAATGACAGGTGTACAATACAAATACACACATGATAAATCCTTCTTATCATCTTGATTCGGTCCTAGTTGTGATCAGATCTCAATATGCTGATTAGATACGCTGGTGGAATTTGAACAAACATTGTGCATGGAAGCCATGTTGGGTACTGTGCATGGGCCACTTGGACTTGGCTGACGAGAGTCACCTCAGATACGGAGGACGGCAGCATGCACTAAAAGACCATTCATACTCTGGACATCTGACATTGGATGTTGGGAGGTCTCACCTTCAGCTGGTAAGCCTGGAGCATGCGCTCTCCTCACTCCCCCGGCAGAGGAACCTCCGACAGGCAGCCTGAGACACTGAAGCAGGAAGAGAGGGGTCATTACACCTGGCTGTGATCTGATGCTCCAGCCACATGCTGGTTACTGTGTGTGCTTTCGCCTGTTCCACCTGCACACACATGAGTTCTAGCTGATGCACAGATACAGACCACTTGGTAGTACCAGGTGGACATGGACACTTACATTGCACTCACATTATATGGTCAGCTTTAACGTCCTCTGTGTTCATAAAGACGAAGACAATGACCAGGCCAGCTGCAGCACTGTGAAGCCATTCAAAAGGGTTACGTGTTATAATGTCAGGGGAACACGGAGCACGCTGCCTGCAGTCTAAATGTGGAACAAACTATTGCTACTGTGATCAAATCTGTCCTGTATCAAGTCAGAGTACAGAGGCCTACCTAGTTGTAATCTGACTTCAGATGAACGCGCAAACGGAGGGGTAGGGTGTAGGGGTAGGGTGTAGGGGGCGGTTTGGGAATGGGCCTGAGTGTCACTTGTTAGACGCTTTTATCCAAAGCGACTAACATGCATTCAGTTCTGTGGACAATCCCCACAGGAGCGCTTTGGGGTGAAGTGTCTCAGGGACACAGCGACATGCTGCCTGCAGTGGGACTCCAACTTGCTATCCCCTGATTCGGAGTCCAGCACACTACCCACTGAGCCACAGCCTGACCCCGAACACGCACACACAGACACAAAGTGATACACACGCGCTGACAGGCTGCTGAAGGCGTCATCGCAGCACCGCAGGGGGTCATGCTGATAAATACAGAATGTGTATGTGTGTGTCTTGTTATGGAGTTTGCTTGTTGAAATGACACTAAGATGTTACCAGCTGTAGCTCGAGAACATGAAAACTCACTCAATAATGCAAACATGTTGGTTATCAGTTGATAATTCACGTGTTTAGAACATATAGGACTATACAAGGACAAACGAGCGCTGTACTGCAAAACAAGGTCCTTGAATTGTGTTCCTTATTCGTCCTATATTTTATGATACAATTGTTTTTATTTCACACTGATACTTCTTTCCAATGTTTGACTTACTTCAACGCATCCACGTCTATAATCAGTTCTCTTTAAACATCCATAATACGCAGGTGTAGTTATTGAGGTTTCCAAATGAACCCCTAGAGAGAGAGACAGGACGTGAGAAGGACAAAGCCCTCCGGCAAACAGCCGGAGGGCTGCTTGAACCCAGTCGAGACTTAGAGAATGTGTTTGGAGCTCAGGACTGCCATGCATTATGAGCTTTGTAAATCAGTAGCTAAAGAATCATTGACCTCTGCAGCTCTTATTCCATTTCCTCAGTGAATCTGGCCTCACCTGTGTGTGTGTGTGTGTGTGTGTGTGTGTCTGTGTGTGTGTGTGTGTGTGTGTGTGTGTGTGTGTGTGTGTGTGTGTGTGTGTGTGTGTGTGTGTGTGTGTGTGTGTGTGTGTGTGTGCAGGTAGAGGAGGGCGGTAAAGCCGACAGTCTGGACCAGCCTCTGCTGACGGGGGATGAGATCGTCATCATCAACGACGTGGAGCTGACCGGGTTCAGACAGGAGGCCATCGCTCTGGTCAAAGGGTCCTACAAGACTCTGCAGCTCACCGTCCGCAGGTACGTGTGTGTGTGTGTGTGTGTGTGTGTGTGTGTGTGTGTGTGTGTGTGTGTGTGTGTGTGTGTGTGTGTGTGTGTGTGTGTGTTTTCTTCCGAAGCATATAACTGAGACCCAAACCCAGCATATCTATAATGATAAATGTTGTCAAATTTGAGACTGACCAAAACCAAACCTGAACTCCAAAGCCGTTCTTTAGTTTGATCTACCTCATATTGAACTTAGTGTGTGTAAAGGTGTTTTAAGTTAACAACATTATATTTCAACATCCTTCATAAATTCACTTTCCATACTGTTGCATTTACCATTTACTAAATGAAGGATTTCTAGACAGATGTGGACAGGTTTTAACCACATCTGTTTAGCTTAGTGGAGATGGACACACACTATATCAGTCACAGTCAGTGGTGGACAGTAACTGAGTACATTTACTCAAGTACGTACCTAAGTTCAATTTTGAGGTACATCCGTGTTATGCTCCTTCGTACTTCTACTCCACTACATTTTGGCTGCAAATATTGTACTTTTTACTCACTACATTTATCTGAAAACATCAGTTACTAGTTACTTTTGCAGGTTTATATTATTTATACAACTAACTAATACACTGTGTACTATTATGGATAGAGACATCTGGCACCATAACAAGTAATAATGTCATCAGGATCTGAGATCTTCTCCCACCACCGGTCACAGTCATGTACTGTGGGATGGAGGAGTGGAGGGTGATGCAGGTGCAGAGCAAGGAGTGCACCTGGGTTTGGGGTGTGACAGCTAGCATGTCGCTACTTCAGCTTGTATTCACCGAAAGACGCGTGAGAGGCATGACACAAAGCAGGACTTTACACACACACACACACACACACACACACACACACACACACACACACACACACACACACACACACACACACACACACACACACACACACACACACACACACACACACACACACACACACACACACACACACACACACACACACACACAGGACAGGTGTAGAAGCTCACATGGCATTATGGGAGGGTGTGTGCAGCACAGTGTTTGGTTTGATCTTCGTCCTGATGGGGATCCACGAGAAGTCCCCCAGGTCTTTTTTTCTGCTGTAAAGGTATATATATACAGGGTTGGGTTGTAACGGAATACATGTAACGGCGTTACGTAATCAGAATACAAAAATCAAGTAACTGTATTCAGCTCGCGTTACATTTGAAAAACGAGTAATCTGATTACAGTTACTTTCGTAAACCTGAAGTGAATACATTTTGGATTACTTATTGGAATTATTGGTGGAAAGATTTCCTCTCAACATTTAATATTCAAGTAGTAACAGCCGAATCATCACAGCCCACAAAACCGCCGCAGATGGACGAAAAAAGCGTTTGAAAAAAAATCGCGGGTCCGCTCGCTCAGTGAAACAATAACAACGAAACATGGAGGAACAAAAGTCTGCGTTTAAATCGCGCGTGTGTATGTATATATAGGTGTGTGTGGTTAAAACACATCAGCCTGCGGTCGCTCTTTAGTCTTACTAATGATTATTTCTGAAGGTAAACACAGCGAAGGCGCTGCGTGAAAGGCGCTGCGTGAAAGGCGCTGCGTGAAAGGCACAGCGCGCTCCTCTTCTCAGAGGCTGAGTTAACCCTCCCGCTGCCTCTTGGTGCTGCAGAGATGTCATGAAGTGAAGGAGGTGTTCCTTCTATAAAACAGCTGTGGGCAGCAGATACTGTGAAAGTCACAGACATGAATTCATAGATCAAGGCAGACTGGTGCACACTCTCTCCTGTTTTGCCGATCCGGTGCTTAAACAAATATAGCTCTACACCCCTGGCCGAAATGTCCTTAAAATGAAGTCCGAGTTCGACATTTTAATTCATGTCCTGCCAACACTGGCAGGAGAGAAGGCGACACGCCCGTTCTAAGCCCTGTCCCTCACTCCTCACATCCCAAGCTGCATCCCCAACAAGTGTATTATGTTGTTACATCGTTTCAGATGTGATGTTTCAGTTGTGCTCTTGATACGCCATTAAAACAGTAAAACACGTTCAGTTTCCTTTTGCTTTTTGTGTCTCCTGTACACCAAAACATACCGTCTGTGATGGAAAAAGAAAGTAATCTAAAAGTAATCTGATTACTTTTTTAAGACACGTAACTGTAACTGTATTCGGATTACTTCCAGAGCCATGTATTCAGTAATCAGTAACTGATTACATTTACAAAGTAACCCTCCCTACCCTGTATATATATATATATATCCTAAATCCTTGTGTGCTCATATCTGTTGCGTTCTGTCTGGCTTGTTCAGCAGCAGCTTCAAAGTGGACCTTGGTGTGCGTGCTGTCAGGGGGCTGCAGCAGGTCAGACTGCAGTCACACACCTGGGACTCACCTTTGGACTATAGTGTCTTTTGGCAAGCAGACAATAACAAGCTCATTTCTAATAACATACACACTGTGTGAGTCAGCTAACAGCTGCAACTCTCACGGTGCAGACAGAACATCTGGGCTAGGGGAGGATGATAAACCGCTGCTCTTCGTAGAGTTGACCCAGGTTATCCTTGACAGAGAGCACAGGTAGCTGACTCCTCTCTTTGTTACGTCTTAAGGCTTCTTCTATCTACACTGAACAAACTGAAACGTTGACTTTAATTAAACGTATTATGTCAACAAATTCCACATAACTGTGTTAGGTTAGTTGCAATAATATTAAGTTGAACATAATATGTTTTATTTAATTCAACGTTTCAGGTTTTTCAGTGTATTTCCAACACAGCTGTTGAGAGATACATATCCATCAACACCTTGTAGGAAGTGTTCTCTTTGTAAGCTATATATCTTTGTCTTGTGTTCTTCTTTGTCTTCGCCTATTAGTCAACCTGCAATATAAAGATATAGTAATCCCAGCGCTGAGCTTTGTGTTGGTCTCCGCTTCAGCTCTGCAGCATCAAACACTGCTCACTGTCAAACTGCAATCCACTCCTGTCTGTCCCATCAACACTATTGATACCATAGTAGGTTTTTCATCGGTTCCTTTTCATCATCCTTTTGTCATATTCGTGGATAAAAAGGGTGCAACATATATTAGTAGTTTTTATTTAGTGTTCATTGACAAAATGAACACAGCTTGAAGTGCACCCATTGTCAGTCACCCTTGGAGTGAGAATATCACTCTACTTATTGAACCTTCTCCACACTGAACACTCGTCATTAGATGAGACAGCTTGTTGGGCTGCATAGCTCTCTGTGAGGTTTCAGTGGCTACACCCACTTCTTCTATACAGACTATGGGGGACACACTGACCTCTGTCGAATAAGTGATATATATACAGTAATGTGCTCAGCCGGCTGTCTGCAGGGCCGGTCCATCAACTGTACCACACATTCTGTAGTTTGAAATATCACTTCAATTTCATCCACACTGGTGGTTATTATTTTACAATCATTCATACAATTAAGGGTCCGTCAGCGGTGCCTGGAGATGAACTGGCTCGGAACCCCAACAAATTGTAGGGAAGGAAGTCTCAGTGAAAATAGTGTGGGACACAGAGCTCTCCCCACAGGGACTGGGGGGGGGGGTCATCTGTCAGCCCTCTTTTAGGCAGTGGTGCCTCCAGAGATTGTTTATAGGGGTGGCCAAATGGGGCCACTGACAATCTTGGGGTGGCCCTTCAAAACCAAGAATTTAATTGTTGTAAAAGTATAGACTAGATAAAAACAATGGCAAAGAGAATCACCTACTGATATACTTTGGTTTCTTATTTTACATTTTCTGATACTATTCATCTGAAGTGAATATAATATGGATAGTTAACATTTTACTTCAAACAACATTTAAAATAACCTTGTTTTGTGTTATGTATACATGTGTTGGTGATTTATTGTTTTGTTTTTTATATATGCTAGTTGTTCTTTCCTTTTAAAAAGACAAATACAGTTTAAAGGTGGGGTAGGTAAGTTTGAGAAACCGGCTCGAGATACACTTTTTGTTATATTCCATGGAATGCTCTTAACATCCCGATAGCAATGAATATCTGAAGTGCTTTGACAAAAAATCCATAAAAAAATGTCATCTGTGGAAGCCGTGGTGCTGTAGAAAGTACAACCGATTGCCGCCCTGTCTGTCAGCCTTCCATCTTGTGCACGCACAAATGTATCTCGTGCCCTCATTGGGCGTGCCGTCATTGGGCGTGCACTGCAGCAGTACTTCAATGACTCGCCAGCAACAGGCGGCCACTTTCACCAGTCTGCTGACGTCATGTGCGCGTTCATGTGTGTTGGAGGAGGTGCTCTGTAAGGAAGTCTGAAGGAAGGGGCGGATTCTTTTCGGCTGTGTACTTTCAAATTTTAGTGCACTCGAGCCGGTTTCTGAAACTTACCTACCCCATCTTTAATTTAAACAAGTTCCTTTATTGTCAGGCACAAAATGTTCAGCATTCTCAACACATACAATACACAAAGCAACACAACATGTTCTTCAGCTATATTCTGTCTCTAGGTTATAAATAGTTTTAGAACAAAGCTGTTTGTGTCACACTGGGATCAAAGATGATTGACATGACTTTATTAAATCAAGTTTTAAAACATGACTATTTTATTTCAACAGGACCCAAAAACACAAGGGGTATAACATGGTAAATACATACTGTGATTGAACACAAAAACACCATCTATTATTGACCTTTATAGCAAAATCAAAACATTATAAATGATACAAAACACCACCTTAAAAAATAGGTGACGAAACATATTTCTATTTTTTAGATGAGGCCACTGTGGTGAGAGTAATACATATAGCTTGTATTCCATTTGTTTTGAAAATGTATATTTATACTTTATAAACAAACTGGTTACCCTTTTTTTAAATGAGCATGCAGCACATTATGAAAACAAACTTGACTAATGGTCGGCTCATAACCTCAGAACACAGAAGAGGAAAAACTGCATAGATTCTCGTTTCATTTTGAAGCAGCTGCAGACCTAAAGTGTGTAGAAGACTTAAATGATTACAAAGGTCACAATCACATTAATAAAACTGTACTTAGGTTTTAGTTTCACTTTTACAAAACAGAGTTCCACGTGTACTTTCTAGCATGTATGGCCATCTCCTCACGAGCCCTATGCTGCTGCTCCCCTGCCAGCTCTGTCTCTCCTTTACTCATCTCTTCTTAAAATAAGAAGAGATGTCTGTTGACTCTCTCTTCATGTTCTGCAGATTGACATTACACACAGCAGTGATTAATAGTAGCCTACGCATTACACCAGCCCAGCATACCGACATCAGCTAACGTTAGCTTAGCAAGCTAAACTAACGCTGACTAGGATAGATCTGCCAGTGTGTTTACAGACGAATTATACCTGAAGCCAAGCCAGCCTTTACTGAGCCCCGAGCCTGTTTTCCAGGTCTTCCAGCGTTTTTCTCGTTTTAATGCCATTGAACACACATTTTGATCAGCATAACAGCTAAAGGTAAGCATATCTCCGTTTTTTGCTACCTATAGCTAACACACTAACCTGTTAAGCCAGAGAGACCCCGATAACGGGGGCCTCCTGCAATATCTTGCAGAAAACAGTGTCTGAGGCCATGTTCATTTAATAAACTATGAATGTTTTATATCCATGTAACGGGAAGAAACTCATCTAACTGATCATTTTAATTTTTTTTTCAAAAAAACCCCCACAATGCTAACGCTGAGCCTCTGAATTAGCAACGAGCGAACACTGCTAACAGATGACTGCACCAAAATTCACTCATAAAACCTTATTATTTATCTTTGCTGCACATCCAACCCATCGTTTCACATCGTGAGGTGACACAGAATCTATGGATACCCTCATTATCACTCAATTATACGAATTCTCGGAGATAATGACAAGAAAACACATCATACAACATCAAACATATGGAGCTAGGAGAAACGCTAACATGGCTCACCTGTGTGGTAGTCTGGTCAAAAGTGGTCTTCAATGGCATTAAAACGATAAAAACGCTGCTGAAGTTAATCCATAGATTAATCCAATGTGTCTGTGTCACTTTGAATGATTTCTGATAATCCATGAGCAATAAATCTGCTTTTCAGTTTTGAGATGTCAGACCTAGAGACAGCTTCACTCTGGAACAAAACTGTGTGCGCGGAGACGCTATCTTTTTTTTTATAACATGAGTGTGTGCAGGACGATTTCCCTTCGATTCTATTGGCTCTAACGGTCAGGAAGAGATGTCACATGTCAAAATCGAAGAAGGGGGGCCAGAGATAAGGAAAATCCACCCAAATGGCACCAGAAGAGGTTTTTTTTGCTAAATCTGTCTAAAAAGGTCAAATATCATTTGTTTTGCATCAATCTTGATACAGGGTACTTATTATATGTTGTACTTTGGATTCCTAAAGCTTTTAGTCTACTAACCCATCATCCAAGGTTAGTTTTCACTATAAGTACAACATATTTTTAGGACACTATAATTTACAGTTTTTTACCATGTTCAATCTGAATGTTCTTTAAAAATAAAAAACATCTATATTGATTCTGACTTTTCTACATCCAACTCACAGGTTTATCATTACTTTGAGAAAAAAGATTATTAATTTAACCCTTTTAGAAGGGAAGATATGGTCATTTGTTCTGGGAATGTCATTTTCGAGCCTGAGACCTGAAAAACAGGCTCAGGGCTTAACAGGCTAAAGCCTAGAGTGTTGTGGGGCTTAACAGGCAACAAACGTATATGACTTACCTTCTAGAAGTCTGGTGGATTTTTATCAAGTCAGTAGAAAAGTCATTCGAAAGAAACATTTTGCTGCAACCTGCTGCTGTCTGTGCGAATCTCAGAGTGGTGCGCGCAAGTATCAGTAGTAGGGAGAGGGAGGGGCTTCATGAGCGTTGGAAGCTCAAATCAAGCGACTCGCTGGCTGTGTATTTGTTGTTAAATATCAGATAAACTGCATATGTGACTGGTGAGGCGGTGTGTGTGTTGGGGGGGCCAGTGGGGTGGCCATGTCCCCCCTGGCCCCCCCTGCTGGCGCCACTGCTTTTAGGGAGTCACTGTGTACATGTTGGTGATCCTAAAACGTCTTTTAAAGTCAGACTGCTGTGTAGAGGATCACAAAGCTAACATGTAACCCATCAGGGGCCTCATTTATAAAGGGATATACGCTCAAAAAATGGCGTACGCCAGTTTCTATGCAATATTTGCAATAAATACTAACTTGACGGGAAAACGTGCGGTCCTCCACGCAAACTCTAACCCATGCGTACGCACTAAGCACAACAACGGGAGAGACGAGAAACTGCGACACCGTTGGCAGAAGGAAGAATGGAGAGAAATATGTGGAAATAATACCATAAATAAAATGTTACCTCTCATTTATCATATATGAAGAATTCATTTTCAAACATTGATTAAAGCCAATCTTAAAATGTTTAAACAAACGCCTGTTTGCGACTCCTCAGTGCACACAAAAACATAACTTGGAGAAATAAATAAATACGGATATGTTATTTAAAACCACCTCGAATATGTTGTGTTAATGTTATGAAATGTTTTCTCATAAATGATGCGGTAAGCAGGAGGACAGAATTATGTCTAAACTGACGCCGTTTTGCATTTCTATAGGTTGTAGATACGAGCATGGTTTTATATACTATCATGTTTAATCATGGTTTATGCCGTTCGCCGCCTACTTGATAAGTCGCTCGTAAAACACAGGAGGTATGAAACTAAGAACACCTATGTGGTAAATTGAACAGCTAATATAACACAACACATTAGTTGTATTTCGACAGCTGGAACAGAAACCACCAAATACAAAAAAAGTATTCAAATCCAGTCGTCATGACTCCACTCCGGAGGGATTCCCCGATCATTTCTTAGAGTTTCTCATCAAGGGGGTTTCTCCTGGGTTGCGTTCCGATAATCCAAAAATCAGCTCCTAAATTCTAACCCTATCTCCTATTCCTCGACCTCTGAGTGAAACGCCACGGGGTTAAGGGATAGTGGATAGGAGAATTCAAAAGGACTTACAGTAGGAGAAGAGACTGCGGTACTTTAGAGAATCTGAATGCACTTTCGCTATCTGACATGTTTATGATGCGCCAGCGGACGTCATGAATGTGCGTCTGCTGCTGTGGGGGAACTATGGAAACTACAGTTTTCTATACAGCGGACTACAACCATTCAATCAATCAATCAATGTTTATTTATATAGCCCAATATCACAAATGTTACATTTGTCTCAGTGGTCTTCACAGTGTGTACAGAATATCAGTATGACAATACGACACCCTCTGTCCTTAGACCCTCACATCGTACAAGGAAAAACTTCCAAAGAAAACCCAGTTTAAAGGGAAAAATGGGAGAAACCTCAGGGAGAGCAACAGAGGAGGGATCCCTCTCCCAGGACGGACAGACGTGCAATAGATGCCGTGTGTAAATTGAAAAGATAATACATTTGCAACATAGGTAGTCCAAATGTTTGGAAATGCATGTGTGTATAATAGGAAGATGAATCCACGAGGATATCCATCCAGGACCTATGATCCAGGACCACAGCCACGACTCAAGATCCAGCGCTCGCGATCCAGGACACAGGACCGCAGGATCATCCATGACTCCGGATCCCAGCGTATATAGACACCAAAAAGAAAGACATTTGGGGAAGCTGGGTTAATCGGAACATGAGTGTACACGGGTATAGACAGAGAGAAGGAAGAAGTAAGATGTCCCCCGACAAACTAAGCCTATATCAGCAAAACTAGGGGCTGAATCTAATCAGCCCTAACTATAAGCTTTATCAAAAAGGAAGGTCTTAAGCGCACTCTTAAAAACGGATAGGGTGTCTGCCGCCCGAACACAAACTGGAAGCTGATTCCACAAATGTGGAGCTTGATAAGAAAAGGCTCTGGCTCCCATTGTACTTTTAAAGATTCTAGGAACAACCAACAACCCTGCATTCTTGGAACGCAATGCCCTAGTAGGACAGTAGGGTATAATGAGTTCTTTAAGGTAAGATGGCGCCTGCCCATTAAGGGCTTTGTAGGCGAGAAGAAGAATTTTAAATTCTATCCTGTGTTCTATAGGGAGCCAGTGTAAGGCAGCCAGAACAGGAGTAATGTGGTCCCTTTTCCTAACTCTGGTTAGTACACGAGCCGCAGCATTTTGAATCAGCTGAAGCGACTTGATTGACTTCTTGGTACTCCCTGATAATAAAGAGTTACAATAATCCAGCCTAGAAGTAACAAATGCATGGACTAGTTTCTCTGCATCGTTTTGAGGCAAGATATGCCTGATTTTTGCAATGTTACGTAGATGGAAGTAGGCGGTCCTTGAAATTGATTTTATGTGGGCGTTAAAGGATAAATCCTGATCAAATATAACACCAAGATTCCTTACAGTCTCACTGGAGGCCAAATGAATGCCATCCATAGTTAGTATGTCTTTAGATAATTTGTTTCGTAGATTCTTCGAGCCAAGTACAATAACTTCAGTTTTGGTCGTGTTTAACATCAAAAAGTTTAAGGTCATCCACGTTTTTAAGTCCTTAAGGCAGTCTTGAATTTTATTTAGATGATTAATTTCATCAGGCTTGATTGATAAATATAGTTGAGTATCATCCGCATAACAATGAAAGTTTACAGAATGATTCCTTATAATATTGCCTAACGGAAGCATATATAATGTGAACAAAATAGGTCCGAGCACTGAGCCCTGTGGCACTCCATGGCTAACTTTGGTTTGCGTGGAAGATTCATCGTTAACACGTACAAACTGAGAGCGTTCAGATAGATAGGACCTAAACCAGCCTAAAGCAGTTCCCTGTATGCCAACTAAGTGCTCTAGTCTTTGCAATAGGATATCATGGTCGATAGTATCAAATGCAGCACTAAGATCGAGCAAAACAAGAATAGAGACAAGTCCCTTGTCTGAGGCTATTAGAATATAATTTGTGACTTTAACCAGAGCTGTCTCTGTGCTATGATGTGTTCTAAAGCCAGACTGAAAATCTTCAAATAAATCATTGTTTTTTAAGTAATCACACAACTGTTTTGCGACCGCTTTCTCAAGAATTTTTGAGAGGAACGGAAGATTAGAAATAGGTCTATAGTTGGCTAAAACCTCTGGATCGAGGTTGTGCTTTTTAAGAAGCGGTTTTATCACTGCTACTTTGAATGATTGTGGAACATAGCCTGATAATAAAGAAATATTCATAATATTTAATAAAGAAGTGCTAATTAATGGAAAAACTTCCTTCAACAGCTTAGTTGGAATTGGGTCTAACATACACGTTGATGGTTTAGAAGAGAGAATCATTGAATGTAATTGTTCAAGGTTAATGGCTGAAAAGCATTCTAGTTTACTATCTAGTGTAATATTAGAACTTACGATTCCGGGAGCTGTTGATAACACTATACTGGTCGAAGGCAAGAGGTCATTAATTTTGTTTCTAAGAGTAACAATTTTATCGTTAAAAAAGCACATAAAATCATTACTACTGAGTGCTAAGGGAATAGAAGGCTCAATCGAGCTGTGGCTCTCTGTCAGCCTGGCTACAGTGCTGAAAAGAAATCTTGCATTATTCTTATTCTCATCTATTAATGAAGAGTAGTAGGCTGCTCTCGCTTTACGCAGTGCTTTCTTATATTCATTGAGAGTAATATGCCAAATTAAACGAGATTCTTCAAGTTTAGTGGAACGCCATATCCTTTCAAGTTGTCTAGACTTTTGCTTTATTTTGCGGGTTTCGGCATTATGCCATGGAGCTAATCTATGTTGTTTTATTTTCTTCTTTTTCAAAGGAGCAACAGAATCTAATTTTATTCGCAGCGCATCTATAGCACTATCAACAACATGATCAATTTGGGGTGGTGTACATTTTGTATAAGTTTCCTCCCCTACATGCAGACATGCTATCGAGTTAAGTATTGGTTGAATCTCTTCCTTAAATGTGGCTATAGCACTAACAGATAGGTTTCTGCTGCAAGAGCTTTTGACTAATGCTTTGTAGTCTAGTAACAGTACTTCAAAAGTTACTAAGAAATGGTCGGATAAAGCAGGATTATGCGGTTCGACTAATAGTTGCTCAATTTCAATACCATAAGTCAGAACAAGGTCGAGAGTGTGATTATAACAGTGGGTTGGTTTATTTACACTCTGACAGAAACCAACAGAATCTAATATAGAGTTAAATGCAACAGTAAGGCTATTTTTATCATCGTCAACATGAATATTAAAGTCACCTACGATAATTACTTTGTCTGTTTTAAGAACCAAAGTTGATAAAAACTCAGAGAATTCTGATAAGAATTCTGAATAAGGACCTGGTGCACGATACACTGTAACAAATAAGATTGGCTGCAAAGTTTTCCAGGTCGGATGCGTAAGACTAAAAACGAGGCTTTCAAAAGAGGTATAATTACATTTTGGTTTAGTATTGATAAGTAAACTTGAGTCAAAGATTGCTGCAACTCCACCTCCTCGGCCCGTGCCTCGAGCAATATGAGTGTTGACATGGCTGGGTGGAGTGGCCTCATTTATGCTGACATATTCTTCATGTCTCAACCAAGTTTCAGTGAGACAGCATATATCAATATTATAATCTGATATTAAATCATTTACCAATATTGCTTTAGATGCTAGAGATCTTATGTTTAAGAGACCACATTTAATCTTCCTGTTTTGTTGCACTGTAGTAGTTGTTACATTTACTTTTATTAGGTTATTATGTATGACACCTCTATTAGGTTTTACCTTAAATTGTCCTTGGGCAGACACACACACCGCTAATATTGGGTATTTTATTGGGTTCGGGATTCCTATGGGTGACTGCCTAGGAGAGAGCGCAGAGAAGCGTGTAAGACTGCGACTCTGCCTCCTGGTCTCATGATATACAACATGGATGTTTAATAAGAACGAGGGACTACTGTGAATTCATCTAGAGACTCTGCACCGTGCTCTGATGCTGCTGCTTTGCTTTATGAACATGGACAACAGAGAAACAGATTCTTCAGGACCAAAGTTGGAGTTGAAATAAAAAAGGAAAGTCAAACTTATGCTCGTCACCCTCTCCCTCCGGTCCACATTAATACCAATGATCCCAATACGTATGATTGTATGAACTATGAAAAGATCTTAAAATCAATACAAATGTATTTATTATAAACGTTAGTCTTTAACATCTATCACTGTGTATATCACCATTCAAACATCTTTTAAAAGTTGAACAAACTACACAGCTCAGTAAAGACTGTGAAATGTTGACTGTATTTGATCATGTCAGTAAAAACTAACGTTCATATTTCTCTTTTTGATTATAATACTGATGAACGTTCAAAACAAAGCACTTTGGCAACTTACCACCTACGTTTTAAAATGCTTAATAAGCACCGTAACATGATATCATTTCTCCGTCATAATCGGTTGTTTCCGTGAACGGCCGACTGTTGTGTGACGGCAAATGCAGTGGCTGCAATGCATTGTGGGGCAGCATTTTCTCCTCTCCTTTCGTCAAGGGAGGTCTAGTGGTTCCTAAGCTAAAGGAGGTTATAAAGGAAGTTTGAAACCTCCTTTCCTTTCATTTGGAGAATTGGAACGGCACTTATCATGGCTGCCACTGAGGGACTTCCGGGTCATTTCACTTGGTTAGGAAGGTTCCTAAGCTAAATGGACTATTGGAACGCAACCCTGTCCCCGGTACAAACACACTAGGCTTGTTTGAGACGAGCTGCGGCTCGCCTCGAAAGTAGACAAGAATAGAGTGGCAAAGTCACGCCCATCTACTTCCGGTCCATGGGACCTTATTTCGGAAAAATAATGGATTGAAGTCAATGGAGAGAGAAAACTTATCTTTCGATCCCGTTTGAAATGTGCCATGAATTACACATATGATGTTTGTCAATTTAAAAAAATGATTTCCATGTCAAAAAAGTCACAGTTTGTCGTAAAACTGTTGAAATATAAGACTATGAAAAATACGCAACTAGAAAGACTACAAATCCCAGAGTCGCGTAAGTGATGTCACAATAGAGAACCGCAGTGACGCGTCGTAAAACCCGGAAGTAAGTTAGCATTTTTAGCACTTCCGGTTCCTTCGTCAAAAAGCAATGCATTTTCTCTATAGGGTTTTGGAAAATAGCTGGAAATAAGGTCTGTGGTTGACACAAATTTAAGAGATAAATCACGTTTTGTTCTACGACATTAAATACATCAGCAGTGACCCCACTGGTGATTTTTGAAGAGTTTACGTGTCTGAAAAACGATGGTTGTTACCGAGTGGCTGAATAGGACTACAGAAATTGTCGAGGCCGTTGTACGTCATTACGCCGAACACGTAAACACTCCCGCTAAGTTTGTTTTCCCCTGTGTTCTGCTTGAAAGCAAGTACCTGCCTATCTTTAGTATCTGTATATCTATATCTGACCATTAGAATCTGTATTTTTGAAATTGTCGTTTTTAACACCGTAGTTTTGCAAATTATAGAATAATTAATTACCAGTGTTTTCCAATTTTACTCCGCAGTTCGTTTCGTTAGCTAACATTAGCTAAAGCTAGCGCTACTAGTTAGCTACGCAATGGTTTGTTGCTTTGCTCCGGGTTGCAGCCACAGGTCTTCGCATGAAACGTGCTCGTTCTATCGTTTCCCGGCCAATGTTTTCCAAAGGAGAGTCTGGATTCGTGCCATGAGGTAAGCTGAGGTTACATTGTTGTCCATGTCACGGTGAAAGGTAAATGATGGGTAGTGTATCGCCGTTTTAGAGATGGCGCTTCTGAAAAGACCGCAAAATAAGTAAAGATAATGAATACATCCTATTAAAACCTGTGTGGCTTATATGATAAGTCTAATTAGTACAAGCAGCATAACGTTTCACCATGTAACTAAAGATTGTAGTCAGGGAAATCAGTTTGACATATTGAACTAATAACAAATCACCTCTGGCTGGCAGAGAACTCTCTGCTCCATAGCTTCTCTTGGACGTAACATCACATGTACATTTTACATTTATATTCAATTTAATATTCCATCCCTCACATACTTTTGTATATATAATAACTTATATTTTGTTTTTCTTGTTATGCTGCTGCAACACAAACATTTCCCAAATTGGGATCAATACAGTAATATCTTATCTTAATTAATTAAGAAATATAACTATTATAATTAGTGTAGCAGCTGACACCTATGTTCAATATGGATTAATCTACCATTTATTTCTTTAGTTCAATTTTCATCTATAAAAATGTCAAAATAGTGAAAATGTTCACGAGACAAAGTGCAAGGTTATATCTTTAGATGTTTTGTTTTAGCCTATGTACTGTATGTCTTAATGCTCTTATATGTGACGGTGTGACTTCCATGAAACTAATATTTGATATCTTCCCAACAGACGAGCTGACAGGAAGCCTAACACTCTAACAACCACAACATTGCAAAGGCGAGTAAATGTAAATTAAAAACGATTCACAATTTTTTAATTTCTTCTTCTCTCTTGCAGTGAGGTGAAGCTGACCTTGCACTTGGTGCCAGTAAGGATGCTCCTCACGCAGGCTGAATGTTTCTCCCTCCTTACTGACACAGAAGCCCTTGACTTGCAATGCTTCACTAATTGTCATTTCCCTGGCTCCGTAGGGACACTTTACCTCCAGCACAGCGGGAGACCCTACCAGACCATCTGGAGATGCCCCCAACACTCCTGATTGGGAGAGCCACAAACCTGACTCATGGACCTGCATCTGGGTTGCAGTGGTGAATGCCCTGACGCCCTCACATTCATTCATAGTCCCGCACTGTACAGACAAAACACCACCAAGGGTCTGTTGTTGCCCGAGCACCCTGGCACTAAGGGAAGCAGTCACACGCTTTGACCTCAGGACAGCTCCAACGTTGCTAAGATGTTAAGATGAACTTTTATTAATCCCTCATGGGGAAATTATTTCTCTGCATTTGACCCATCCTAGTGTTAGGAGCAGTGCTGGCAGTCAACCTTCCTTTCCTGAACAAATGCCAGTTTGGGTTGGTTCGCTGACCAGTGTAGCCACCTGAATTGCCCTCTGTTGCTCCTCAGACAATGCCATGCTTGCCACAATTGCCTCAGGTCCCTGATGCCCAACAGATTTGAGAATTTCAGGAACAGTAAGTGTTTCCAAGCTGTAGTGTTCCTCTTCTGGCTCGGGGGAGAGAAGCCAAGACATTCCTGAGAACCTGCCCCCGAGTCTGTTCCTCAGCCAGTCACGATCTTCGGAGGTGGGCTCTCTTGTCAGCGGGTTGAATGAGTTATTGGTTGGAGGAAATAGCTGCTCCACTGAATGCGTACGTTTAGCTGCCTTTGGCTTCTTCCACTGACAGGGGGTGTCAGTGCAGCTGAAACTGTGGATGGCAAAGATGGCTAATGCAGCCGCATGACTGCATTTCCATTCTCCACATGGGCATTCACATTTTGTGGAGAGAATTCCCTCTTCTCCTGTAGATACCTGTGGTGGTGGGATTGTTTTATTATTTAAAATATATTTACATTTGTAATGCCTTCCCAATTATCCCTTTAATTGTTTATAGCCTACTGTATGTTTATTTCATGGATATTTCTGTGTTTTCTGGTGTGTAATATTTGTAATATTGGGGCCTCTTCTCTTTAACGTCTACGTGCTACCACTGGCTCAGATAATGAAGAACAACAAAATAAGTTACCATAGCTATGCAGATGACACACACATTTACATAACCATTTCACCAGGAGACTATGCTCCAATTCAAACACTGAGTAAGTGCATTGAACAAATCAATGACTGGATGTGTCAGAACTTTCTCCGATTAAACAAAGATAAAACTGAGGTAATGGTTTTTGGAGCCAAGGCAGAACGTATAAAAGTTAGCGCTGAGCTTCAGTCTGCAATGTTCAAACCAACAGATAAAGCTAGAAATCTAGGTGTAGTCATGGACTCTGACCTGAGTTTCAACAGTCACATTAAAACAGTTACTAAATCAGCCTACTATCACCTAAAGAACATATCTAGGATTAAAAGACTAATGTCACAGCAGGATTTGGAAAAACGTGTCCATGCCTTTATCTTCAGTAGACTGGACTACTGCAAAGGTGTCTTCACAGGTCTCACTAACACATCTATTAGGAAGCTGCAGCTGATTCAGAACGCCGCTGCTCGAGTCCTCACTGACACTAAGAAAGTGGATCACATCACTCCTGTTCTGAAGTCTTTACACTGGCTTCCTGTGTGTCAAAGAATAGATTTCAAAATACTGCTGGTTTATAAAGCACTGAATGGTTTAGGCCCAAAATACATTTCTGACCTCCTGCTAAACTATGAACCATCCAGATCTCTCAGGTCTTCAGGGACTGGTCAGCTTTCTGTCCCCAGAGTCAGAACTAAACATGGAGAAGCAGCGTTCAGTTATTATGTTCCAAACATCTGGAACAAACTCCCAGAAACCTGCAGGTCCGCTGCAACTCTGACTACTTTTAAATCCAGGCTGAAGACTTTTCTTGTTGTCGCTGCTTTTAATTGAACTATTCATATCTTAAACTGCACTGTAACTTTTATCCATGTACTTTTTCTTTTAATGTTTATTTTATTAGCTTTTCTTTTTAATGACTGATTTTAAATGCCATTTCTTAATGTCTTTCATTTTTTGTAAAGCACTTTGAATTGCCATGTGTTGAAAAGTGCTATATAAATAAACTTGCCTTGCCTAATAAAGATTTCATGTGACACATAAAATGGATTTGTTGATGGGAATTAATGTGAATAAATGAACTCTAGGTTAACGGTACTCTTGCTATAACTACTCACCGACACTCTATAAACCTTGTCCCTCATGCTAGCCCTGACAACACCGGTAAGCACACCTTCATCTAGGCTGCACTGCTGTACGTGTCCTGACTTGTAGTGGTTCTCTCCTCTATCTACACTCTTCTTGTCATCTTTGTAAAACGATATCAGACTGGTAATTGACACAGCCATGACTTCTAGTTAAATTCAGTGTGGCTAAAATGAAAAGCTTTGTTAAAATATGCAAGCACGCGGAAGTCAAAGTCAGCTTTATTGTCAAAAATTCTACATGTTATACATCCAGAAATATCGAAATATCGTTTCCCACAGTGTGACATGTATACATAAAACAAAACAAAACGGGCCTAGATAACCAGGGTATACAGTTTAAAATGTTAATATATTTAAAGTGCAGTTTCAGTGCAAGTCAGTTGAAACGATCTTAAGTTGGCGTGACGTTGAAGTCGTGCGACCCTGCTGCTGTACTGGCTTGTAGTTCGTTTATAGCATAACGTTAGCATTTCGCTTTTGGCGACTAGATTTATGATTCAAAAATTATAAAAGTAGGGGAGACATGTGGATAATATCCGGCTGAACAAAACGTGATCCCTCTCTTAAATGTGTGTCAACCACAGACCTAATTTCGAGCTATTTTCCAAAATCCTGTGGAGAATTTGCATTGGTTTTTCACGAAGGAACCGGAAGAAGTTTACTTCCGGGTTTTACGACGCGTCACTGCGGTTCTCTATTGTTTTCCTCCACTAAGAGATAGCTAAGATCCGCGCCATATAGATATAATCTATCTATATGGCGCTGGCTAAGATAAGATCACTTTAACAAGATGCCTGTGTGCTTAGTACCAGGTTGTTATCATACCAGCAATGGGTCTTGCTCGTTCTTTCGCTTCCCGTCTGATGAAAGGACCAGGAGTGGCTGGATCAAGTTAGCTACCTAGCTAGTAGCTAGCACGTTAGTTAGCATTACAGCCTTGTCATTTTTATTAGCCTTAATATGAAGTAACATTAAGTAAACCAAAATGTTAAACAGTAAGAGTAGTAGTCATATTTCGTGAACCCTTTGAAGAGTACTGTCACACCGGTGTGATCATTCATTCTATAATACACAATTTAAGCCCGGGGTAGAAATGCTAACGCTAGCATCGGCGATCGGCGATCTTTTCTACTTCACGCTATCTGCACAAATGGTTGACATTAAATATTAAAAAGACCAGGCAGTTCAGAGAGAATCAAAGGAAGGCAGGCAGGCAGCTTTGCATGACATTCTTCTGGATGTGTTTCATTGTGGTGATAGTGAGGGTAGTCAATCGTTTTGTTGACAAGACAGTGCGGGACCCACGCAGAAGAGACCTGTACCCCCCCCCCATTTTTTTATTTCACATCCATACAAATGTACAGCCTCATGCAGCCTTGTATATTTGGAAACTTGTGCATCTCCTCTTTAATTTGAATGAACATACTGTGAACAAGGTTTCACCAAAAAACTTGTGGTACAAGGTCCAACCTGAGGTTATGTGTGTGTGTGTGTGTGTGTGTGTGTGTGTGTGTGTGTGTGTGTGTGTGTGTGTGTGTGTGTGGGTGTGTGTGTGTGTGTGTGTGTGTGTGTGTGTGTGTGTGTGTGTGTGTGTGTGTGTGTGTGTGTGTGTGTGTGTCTTTGATCCTGTTAGCAGTCTGCTCTTCATGGCGTTTGGTTACACATGAAGAGTTTTTGTTTTCCTGGAGGCACCTGAGCTACTCCAATAGCATGTATCATTTTAAGTAATTCCCTGATTGCAATATTTTGTGTCAGAGCAGGATGTCTAAACTCACATTTTGGGCCAGCTTTTAACCTCAGAAATGGCTTGGTTCTTTCGGGTCGAACTCAGCGGGTCAGCATGTGAATGCTCTCAGTCTGGTCTGTAGTGGTCCTCAGCAGCGCTGCCTCTGTGAGCTGCAGCAGCTTGTAATGTTGCCATGTTT
Source organism: Pseudochaenichthys georgianus (assembly GCF_902827115.2). Classification (NCBI taxonomy): domain Eukaryota; kingdom Metazoa; phylum Chordata; class Actinopteri; order Perciformes; family Channichthyidae; genus Pseudochaenichthys; species Pseudochaenichthys georgianus. The sequence goes on from NC_047514.1 coordinate 30,848,842, forward strand.
TATACGTAACCAACAGAGCAGTCCACTGTGTCCCACCCTTATAGAGTACGGACTGCACGTGCCTTTTCAGATCCAAGGCCAAACTTTCATTTCATTTTGAGGGATGCAGTTTTCCACATATTTCTGAACTGATCACCACCCAGCGCCTCTGTGTGTTTAAAGCTTCCTGTTTGTTCATTCATCTCACCTAAATCCATCTTTAAATAAACCAAAGCTTTGGACAAATAACAAATGTGACTTGTTGATTTTCCATTAATTTAGCCGTATGACATTCAGCATGTGGTGAGATTTCTCCTCCATATGAATGACCCCACCGTGCAGTCGGTCAGCTGGTGTCATGGAGCAGCGGGGGGTTAGGGTTCCTGTTCTGCAGGAGTATTTGCATGTTCTTTGTTTGTTTTGTGTGTGTGACTCAGACAGAATGCAAAGCTAACCGGGCCAGTCCGTGTGTTCTGGAAAGATTTGTCTCAAACCACGGAGATTCACCTCCACCCAATAAACTAAAGAACCTTTCTGCCATGACGAGCACGATACCTTTAATCATAGTGACTTTGATATACACTACGCAGCATGAACGTGTACGCTGCGGGGGTCTCAGGACAGAGGGTCGTATGCTCTGCACACTGTAAAGCCCCCTGAGACAGATGTGTATTTGTGATATTGGGCTTGTGTCGGTTCAATTCCCACTAATTTCGGCTTTATGTTGTAAAGTGGAAAAGTTAACGTTGGTTTAACAAAGAAACAAACCATAACTAGTAGGACCACTCAGTCAACAGAACATATGGGCAAGTTCCCCCTCTTTGTCATCCACAAAACCAGCATGCAACAGGTGAATTCATAAACCACACCCATGTGACAAACGTGGTGGGAATAAATACATATAATGTATTCCAGCTAAATGAGCATGTTGGCTCCTTCAGGGCTGTCAAATCAATAGTATGGATTGATGCTGAGAGGAAGTGGTAGTGGTAGCGTAGTTTATTAACTCCAAACCAGTTCATGGAAACGTGCCTGTTTCGTTTATGCCGGTATTATACTGGCCCCAGTGGCGGCTGGTGGAATGTTGTCTAGGTAGGGCCGTGCCACATGCAATCCATTTCAGCAACATCCCAGTACGACTCCATGCAAAGAAAACAGGAGTTTTCAGTGTTCATTTACCAGTCTTACATTTTAATGCCTCCATAAACAATTTAAGCATTTGAGACTTAGGACTATGTACAAAAACTTAAAAACAATGGCATTAGCAATACTTGCATACATATATGTATGCATGTATGTATATATGTATATAATATATATATATATATATATACAGAACAACAGCATAGTCAACAGTAATACAAAAAGCTGAAGATGTTTCAAACTAATAATGATTATTCTTATTCTTAAAATCAATGTGGTGTAGGTCTTTGACGTGCCTTTAAAAAGGGTGGCGGTCTTCAGGTGCTCCCCCAGCACAGGGTGCAGGGAGGAAGCTAAATCCACCAATCCCCTGAAAATGCCAGGGTTGACTGAAGAGTCAGTGTCGTCATGCCCACGCAAAGCCAGCTCAAAAGCCCCAGCACAGTACTTCAGTCATACAGTGTACTAGGAAAAGAATATATCATATTTTACACATATTTCTGGGTGCATATATATATGTATATGTAAATGCACACGTTTTAACACTGTCTCATATTATCAGCCAGTGTGAGGCTGACTGCAGGTATTCCCTCCGTCTCTCTCTCTCTCTCTCCCTCTCTCTCTCTCTCTCTCTCTCTCTCTCTCTCTCTCTCTCTCTCTTTGTCCTCTTCCATTCATCTCCAGTATCTCTCTGTGCTCTTTTGTTGTTGCTTGACGTAATGGAGCTTAATGAATGTTTGAGTTTCTCGCTGAAAAAGAAGAGGAAGAAGTCATTACAGCACAACCGTTTCCTGGGCAACTGCTCTATGTGCGTGTCTGTGTGTTGACAGCATTGTGGGACTCAGAGCTCCCCCACAGGGACGGGGGGAGGGGTCATCTGTCAGCCCTCTTTTAGGGAATCACTGTGTACATGTTAGTGATCCTAAAACGTCTTTTAAAGTCAGCCTGCTGTGGAGAGGATCACAAAGCTAACATGTAACCCACCAGGCCCGGTGGCTCCTAGCCCTTTACCGTAGGAATTAGGACAACCTTTTCAAGGAGCTTTATAACTTTGTTTAACTCAGTGGGCGGCAGGCTGTAGTACAGAAGAGAATTAGGGCCACACGAGAAAACATGTTTGGGATGTCACAAATAGTTTTAAAAAAAGAGTGAGTTCTGAGAACAAATCTGCATTTTGTCTCTAATCTCAGAATTCTGAGGAAAAAGGTATTTATTCTCTGAAGAAGATAAATACCTTTTCTTTCCAGATTTTCTTTTTTTTAATATTTATCTTTCTTGAAAATCGCAGAATTCAGACTTTTTTCCCAGGATTCTGACTTTAATTAAAGTTTAAATTAATATCTCACCTTTTATGTGGCCCTAATCCTCTTCCGTACTTAATCTATAATAATATTACCAATTGTATTCCTCTTTAGATGATGTTACCACATTGTATTTATCTGTTATGGTCTGCTGCTATAGGACGATTAGCAAAATATCCCTGAGCTGCTCAGCCTTTCTGGTTGGTTTTGTCTCAAGACACTCTGCGGGCCCCACGCAGAAGAGACCTGTACCCCCCCCCCCATTTTTTATTTCACATCCATACAAATGTACAGCCTCATGCAGCCTTGTATATTTGGAAACTTGTGCATCTCCTCTTTAATTTGAATGAACATACTGTGAACAAGGTTTCACAAAAAAGCACGAGGTACAAGGTTCAACCTGAGGTTATGTGTGTGTGTGTGTGTGTGTGTGTGTGTGTGTGTGTGTGTGTGTGTGTGTGTGTGTGTGTGTGTGTGTGTGTGTGTGTGTGTGTGTGTGTGTGTGTGTGTGTGTGTGTGTGTGTGTGTGTGTGTGTGTGTGTGTGTGTTCTGGGGCGTATACTACGAAGCAGGATTTTCGCTTAGCGGCTAAATTCAGGGAAAACTCCGGCTTTCCGGTCCTACGAAGCTGGTTCTCTTTTTAGCAGGCTAGATCTCCATGGTAACTTATGCTTAGCGGCTAACCTGGTCGGGAGCAGGTTAGGTTGCAGGCTAAGAGATCAACTCAGTGAAAGCACCGCCTGCTGACCAATCAGAGCTCAGTATGCGGAGTTTAAAGCGATCAAGTCATATTACAGGAGAAAGGAAATACAGAAAAGCTGCCGTTGCAGGAAAGACGGCCGGCAAAAATCACAGACTGTGTGAACGTGAACATTAATAGAATATCACCTCCATCTTCAGAGCAATCTGACTATTATAACATTAGCGTTAAGAAAGCTTACTTAAATATCGGCCACAACATAAGTAACCGGATCAGAGTACATTAAGTACAGTCCGCGGCATATCACTTCATAATGTATCATATATCTCCTGATCTGAGTCAGCTGAGCCGTGTCTGGCCGTGCAACATTCACAGCGTCACAGACTGTATGCAGAAGTATTATTTTAAGCAACACATTAAGTTGACGAAACACTCGAGTCAAATGTAATGAAAGTCAGATCGTGTCTTAGACGGGCAGTGATATCATAAACCTGTTAATGTACGCATTCAAACACGTGTTCTGTTCCCAGCTGTGTTCACCTTGCAGGTGCAGCTCTGAGGCTTTGATCCTGATCAAGTCATCAAGTCATGGATGTTTAAAGTTTAACTTCTTCATATGTCTAATATTAGAGTTGACTTTTCATTCAGGAAGTATGACGCTGCGCTGTCAGTGCGCTTCTCCATGTTTGTGATTGGTCGAATGCTCCAGATACCACCCCTTTCATGTGAACGCGCACCTCACTAGATAGGACACGGCTGGCTTGAGCGATCCACTTGATAACCAGCGTCGTAGGACCGTTTAGCGAGAGCGCGTATGTTTTGGATTAGGCCAACCGGCTAACTCAAACACATCCAGGTTAGGTTGAACCAGCTTCGTAGAACAGGCCCCAGGTGTGTTCAGGTTGTTGTGGCTGCCACACATTCTTCTGACCAGCTCGACAGGTTTCACTCTAATGGGTGTGTGTGTGTGTGCGTGTGTGTTTGTTGAACACAACTTTGTTCTGAATACTCATCAGTGGAATGTCCCCGGCGAATAATATATCTTTGGGTGTGTTACTGTGTGTGTTTGTCAGTTGTGTATTGTCTGTATTCTTCTCTCTGTTGAAAAGGATTGTAGATTTAAATGGCTCTGCTGGGTGGAGGGAGGAAGAGCTCTGACTTCATTGAAGATGGTTTATTGAAATATCTCTATGGCAGTGAGACGAGCCTATCCAGTAGGGTTTTGTTTCTCTCATCGCCTACTGTAGTGTCTTGCAGTAAATCCCCCCAGCATTCACGTTCAAAGGGTCCGTAGTGAGGGTCTGAGCTGTATAATACTACATACTAATACAGAGCTTTGTCACATATTCTAAATCCAATGTATACAACAAGTACTATATGAACTTCTAACTTCACTTGCTCTAACCATCAGTGGCCCCAAGCTCTCTCTCTTTTTTTTTCTTTTCTGCATTTTAAGAAATTATTTGATTACAAGGCATACATTATAAAAAAACACTTAAATACATAACATAACTACATAACAATCCACAAATCAGAAAAACAATCAAACAAAAACTGATAATAACTTATAAGGATTTATAAGTCACATAATGGATACAACATTGAAGGGGACCTATCATGCAAAGTGCACTTTTTGATGTCTTTTATACCTAAATATGTGTCCCCTATGTGTCGGGGAACTCACGCAGCATCAGAAAATAAAACCCTTTATTTTTTCCTACGTACCCACCAGGGGCGTTTCCTGGACCTGGAAACATTCGGGCTTAGCCCACAGTGGCAGCGCCAGAGATTTTCTTTTGGGGGTGCTGTGGGGTAGCTTGACGTTTCATAGAGGGTGCTCAAACATGTAGGGTTTCCCATTTAGGTACCGGACGCTAGAGTGGAATTTTCTACTGCAACAATCCCCACACACACACACACACAGTGTACCCACGACTGTTAATGAAGGCTCGATAATCAGCTCACGGCATATAGGCAGGGGTAAAGTGCTATTTATATAAGTGGGGAGTGGACCTAACATCCTCTAGGGGGGTCCTCATCTCCTCTGGGGGGTCGGGGGGATGCTCCCCCGGGAAGATTTGTTTTTTAAATATTGAAGTTGAAAGCATCAATCTGGAGCACTTTGAGAGCAACATGAGGAGATCTATGGATACATCTCTCAACACCCAGATGAAACAGAACTGTAAACAGATTTTTTCTTTTTCTTTATGGACATTTTACAAATCACTCCCCTTTCAAACTGTATTCTTGTTTTACTGCCATATAGTAGGCTATTTCATAACTATTTTTCATTTATTGTCTTGTTTTTTTTATAACTAATGATCGTATGCATTTTAGGGTGAAGACTTGGTTAGGTTTAGGATTAGGATTAGGGTAAGGGTACGGTTAAGGGTAAGGGTTAGGGTTAGACATGTGTTGGTTAGGGTTAAGGTTAGGATAAGTCTCCAGGAAATGCATGTAAGTCAATGTAATGTCCCCTGAAGTGATGTATACATGGTATGTGTGTGTGTGTGTGTGTGTGTGTGTGTGTGTGTGTGTGTGTGTGTGTGTGTGTGTGTGTGTGTGTGTGTGTGTGTGTGTGTTTGTGTTTTTTGACAGGTGATTGGCTCAAATACTTAAACCGAAGGTAATTTACTTATCTGTTTGTTTGGATAATTAAAGGTCTTAAAGGAGTTTTTCTACTGCCAGGATAATGTGACCTGTACTCTCTCTCACTGTTTTTGATACCATCAACCATCTTGGGACTACAGCTCCATGAGCCACTGTTCTGACCAAATTATGAATGTGATGTGAAGTGAAAGAGAATCAGACATGCAGACAGTCCTGTTTGAACCGGTCGGACCTGAACGCAGCAGGCCTGCTTTATTTTGGCAGTCATGTGAGTGATGGTTGTAGATTAGCCAATCTGCTCTGAGGCAGAATTGTTTTGGGAGTTTTCCACCTCTCTTCAATGTTGAGCCATTTGGCGATCCGCTTTTATTTTGGAAATTTACATTATAAACATATGTAAGCAAACCTCTTGCTTCAAATGTAAACCAGTGTATAAATGATGAAACAACATGCAGCATGAGGAGGGACCGTAACCACGTTGTGCCTCTCTCCTCAGGGAGTTGGATCCAGGATACATCAAGGAGTGTGGTACTTCACGTCCCTCTCTGCCTGCTCTTCCTCCTCCATCCACTCTATCACCGTCACCCCCATCACCCCCATCACCACCCTCATCCCACCACAGTACACCATGCTCGTCAGGAGGAGTTCAACTGCACATCAAGAAAAGGTAGGAGACGGCTGAGACCCTGAACCCTCCCTCGTGGCTGCTATCAGAGTTTAGGCTACTGTTAGCAGCTCAGTCCAGCTCTGTTGGACTTTTAACTTAACACTCCATCAATCCTAGCTAATATTGGCTCCTCAATATAGTGCTCAGCACACACAGTGACCAGTTCCCTATATGGTGGCAGACAGGCCCTGACACACCAAGCAGTCACCAGAGAACTCGCCGATGCCGACTGTTGCGTTGCCGTGTTCTCCTGCGTCTTGGCCATGTGTCGCACTGGAACACACCGCAAATACTTCAGCTGAGCACGTACGAACTGCGCATGCGTGAGTGGCAATAACTCTCCTTACCAGCATGCGGCGGTAGTGTGTATTCGTCATTCAAAAGAGGCAACAACCGGAAGACAGAGAAGAAGAACAGACTATGTGATATAAACAAACAACAAATAGCGTGTGCGTTCCATTTGTACTCTCGTCCATCGAAAACATGTTTCGTGCGGTACTGGAGCTGTCATTGGAGTGTTGCTTGTGGAAGACATTCTCAAGCAACCGTTTCGCTACTCATGCACTGATTCGCTAGCTGAACAGCCAATCAGAGTGATTTCTTTGTCCGACAGCCACGAAAGGCCAAATAAGGCGTGTCACGGCCGACGGTGCGGGACACACTAAATTGAGTTTGGGCGACAGGGCACGCTTCGTCGTCCGACTAACGAAAACGGCCGATTTCGGCCTGGTGTGTCAGGGCTTTTACAACGGCCAAAAACACTTCCATTAGGAGAAACGTGCTACACTTTCAAAATGTATTCAAATATAAAAACACAAATGTGGCAAAGCACATTCAAATAAGAAACATCTTCACTAACTTGACGAAACACGAACAGCGTTTACTCAAAGCGCTGCCTAAACGAAACGCTGCAATAGCTCAAAGCACAACAGAAACCAGGGGACACTGAAAAGTGATACACACAGCTGGGAGACCAGGGGATACTAAAAAGTGAGGCACACAGCTGGGACCAGAGCGCTTGGTTACGTTCAGGATTATAAAGCTGGACAACTTTCTCTGTTGCAGAGTTAGTCTGTCTCATAACAGTAAGTGTTTGTCAGTATATCTGAAATGACTAGGTTACCTACGTTAGCTAGCTAGCTAGCTTACAGCAGATCTCCAGTAACATCAGAAGGAGTCATGTGATCACATTGTTAAAATAAGCCGATTAAACATTTTAGGTAAGTTTCCAGTGACACAGTTACATTTGGCCAACTTCATCATCCCTGAACATCAGCGTTTGGTTTAAGCAGCGCTTTTAGTAAATGCTGCACATTTTTTGTCAAGCTGGTGAATATCTTTTTTCATTTACATCTAGTGCACCACACATTTGTGTATTTTTAAGGGCAATCTGTTTTTCTGAATGGAAATGTTTTGGGCTGCTGTAGCACGTTTGCACTGCAGTTCTCATCTTTAAAATCTCTCCTCTTGTAGTGTTAAACTGAAAGAAAATGTAAATACAAATAATAAATGCCAATTATAATACATTTTAAAAAAGTGATTTGAAGAGAGAGAGGGACGGCCCATGTGAGACAACTCAAAGAAAGCCCTCAGAGTAGTAGCTGTCGCCTCCTGTCTGGAAGCTGATAACAGTTTCTTCTGTCATAGATAAATCTTCTTATTTTTCTAACCTTATTGTACGGGTTAAAACAGGAAGTGATGTCAGATAAGGGACAGGTTTAGTGCGGTAAGCTGAAGAGGTCATCATCTCTGGGTTAGCATGTCCTGTCGGTGCTTCCTTTGTCCTGCAGAGGCAGAGGATTCATCATTGTCCTGTTTGTAAGGGAAACTTATGCAGCAATGGAGAGTCAGGACTCAGAGAGACACGGGACGAGAAGGAGTTCTGATGTCAAACACTGGTAGTTTATTACAAGCATCGGCCGGAGAATTCATGTCACAGCAGCAAAAGGTTCTGACTGCATGGGTGGGTTGTCATGTCAATTCTGATCAGCCTATCTCTCGATAGACCTTTTAAACTAGTTTACAGAGAGCTAATCAGCATATTGGGGGAAGGTATATGTGAACACCTGGAGACACTGAATCACTCATCTGACTCTATGGCTCTTGTGACCGAGAGTTGACCGGTCATAAAACTGATAATGTCAGCAATAGCTGAGACTTCCCATTCCTTAAGACAGATAACAGACTTAGGCTTCGTCTTAAATCTCAACAAAATATCTTAAGTAAAGACAAAATTATTCCCTAACAGTCCACTCTTTTTATCATTTATGATAACCTGAAAACATTAGTCTAATAATAATGTGGTCAATACTTAAATCAATAGGTGTCTTCGGATTTGAATGTGGTCTTACTGTACATCAATTTACATCACAAAGTAGAATAAGACTGAAACATTCAACCACAATGATTGACACAGACAATCACAATAGAAAATCATCTCTCATCAATGTTTGGATCATCTGTTGTCAAAATCACAATAATGAACACACATAAAACACAGACGCATAATAGCAAGAACATCTTCTTTAAAATAATATGTTTTAACATGTTGATCTCACTTATCAAACTATAAAATCAAAACCAGCTTGCAGTTTAAAGATTTAGTTTAAGGCAATCACTAGTCAAATGCATTTAAAACATAGGATCATAAGAGATCCAGGTGAGGTATACAATCAGTTAAGGTATACAATTCACAGTGGTGATTTGATCAATTTGTAATCTGCAAAATTACAGTGTCCTCAATTTAGGATTACTTTACGTTTACTTCATTACATATTAAATCAAGGGTAAGGCACTCAGTTTTAATGAAATCAATACCTTCATTTTAATCAAGTACATTGTTCAAAATTTGAAAGGAAAATTAAACAATTCTCAAAACGTTTAACAATCTGAAAAGGAAAAGTTAGGCAAATATTCAAAGACTTTTGGAAAAAACCTGGAAAGGAAGGTTTAAACATTTAAAACTTGAAACATCATTGTAGGTCTTTCTGTGCATGGATAATACATTGAAGAGTAGTGTTGTTAAACCTGATTGCTGGACAATTAAGGATAGTAACATTATCTGTTATAATATTAGAAATATCTTATTGTTCAATACCTTATAATCTGAAAATATCAATTAATTTATTTTGTTTAGTGTGAAAGTGTAATCTGATCTGACAAAATGTATTTATCACCACTATTTAACACATGTCTGTTCATCGGAAATATAAGAACAATCATTAATTGTACATCTGTAAACATCTGGTCATTCAATTCAAATGTTATCTTTGTACAAGAGCTGGAAGAACATGTCCTCCTGACTCGTCCTCCTCCTCTCTTTATGACACAGAATGTCTGGTGTGTGTAAAGGCATCCTGATACTGTATAAATTAGCACTGAGGTGCTGATTGGCTCAAAACTCTTCTTCATCAGAGCGCCATATTTCAACCCCCCCAATTGCTCTGCTTTTGTGGCTCATTCAGTGAGCACTGTATGATCCCCCAATGAAACGGAGGCTCATCTGCCTGCATTCCTTCTGCTATCTGCTTGAGAGCAGAGCCTATTCCAAGTGGCACATCCAGATGCCCCCCCGTGATGGGAGAGGTTAGGAAGACATCTGCTCCTCCAAGAAACATGGAACCTTGTATTATAGAAGCCTCTGAAGCCATCGCTCGTCCTGCAGAGTTGTCTGTTTAAGCCCACCGAGCAGAAAGATAAATCTCATCAGAAAGTTGAAGATTATAATCCTCATCTCGAACGACCTCGTGCCTCCTTGCCCGTGGTTGGGGGTGCTCTCTGCAGCCGGAGAGTGTGATCCTCTCTCTCTGACCCTTGGCCCTCAGAGCTGTCCTAGTTATTGATAGGGATGTTTTCCTGAGTGAAGACAACTCAAGGTAATGGATTAGCACATTATCATTCAATTACAAAAATAGGATAGGCCCCTCAGAATGATTTGGGAGCCTTCCTGACACATGCACATGCATAAACGTAATGTTTGTGTTAGTCATTTAACATGCAAGAATCATATACTCATCAGTCCAAAGCAGAGAAATATTATTTTAAGTTAAAGGTGAGCTTGTCCCTGTGGATATAACCCCTTCTCAATGATTCTAAATGTTATATTAATTCACCATTTACCGTTTGATAAAAGATTAGTTTATCAGAAATACATTTGAAATAAATGTTCCGATATGAAATCAATTACTCAATATAATTGACTCTCCCCTCCCTTTTCTTACATATGTCACATATGTAATAACAACGTCGGAGTCTATTTAAACATGGTATTGTCTATAAGCTATTAATCGAGAAAACTCAGTATCTCTTCCTCATCCCTCTCTCTTCCTCATCTCTCTCTCATCCTTATCTCCCTCTCATCCTTATCTCCCTCTTTCCTCACTTTCCCATGTATTTCTCTTCTCACTTTACCATGTCTTTCTTCTCTTACTTTCCCATGTCTTTCTTCTCTCACTTCTGTTAGATATGAAATACAACATACAAGTCCATGTAAGCATGGTAGAGGTCATAATCCATTACTCGAGAAGACTCAGTATCAGCTGTGCGCAGCTAACAAAAAACAATTGTGAGAAACATATATTATGCAGGAAATGCACACCTTTGTTGAAAAAACAAGGCATAGCCGATTTGGGAGGAAAAGCTTCATCCCCCTTAACATCTGAGTTACCACTGAAGGCATAGCATGAATGATAGTGGGTGTCATTACTGAGAAATGTCAAACAAATTCAAAACCTTACATTTGAAAACAGGTTTGCATTCCTCCACTTGACGTTATCATTGGAAAACAATAAAAGCTAATTGTTTTGATTTAGAATCTATCAATTGAATCGTCAGAGCAGAACAGAATGGTTGTATTGTAGCCTGAGTTTCGTGCAGCCTCTATTTTCACCAGGTGGAAACATGGTCCATACAATGTGAATACATGCAGAAGTAGACTGTAAGAGGCCCCTGACATTAGGCCTATACTAAAAATAGTAGGGACTTTTAACAGTTTGCCAACTTACAGGCATCCTCTGCATAGCAGTATGAATAGCCTTAAAAAAACAAACAACCCACTCCGTGGTAACGAGAGTCATGTATCTGAACCAAATGCCCTAAGTGAAGCCGTTAGTCCCATCTGACTGACCCAAGGGTTGGTGTGACAGGGAGGCTTCCAAGTGTTCAAAGCAGATGTCAAGCTTTCAGTTCATGGCTCGGTGGGGGGGAAGCAGACCCATGTGAGACAGTATCAACGGCTGTAATGTTCAGTTTGAGGAGTGTCATTCTCTCTGTGAGCAGGGAATGGTGTCCATTCTCGGACCAGACCATTAATGTCATGTAGAGCAGCCATAGCATCTCTGTGACTGCACTCAGCCGGACTGTAGCAGGGCAGAACTGGGTGACTCTTAGAAAAGCCGTCCACGGCCATAGACAAAATGGAACCACGTACAGATGTAGCGCTTCATTTCAGACGCCTACCCGTGCGGGTCCGTGATCTGCACGGGGTGGGCCCCGGCTGAAAAGGAAAACCCTGCCGCAGAACTTGAAACGCCCCCTTGATAAATACATTTAATTATAATGAAACCAGCTGCAATGGATCATGGATCCACCAGGGGGAGCCGTGAAAAGCTGCCACACTGGAACTCATGTGAAATAAACAGCTGATCTACAGGTATCTGATATAGCGGATATTTGTTAAGATCCATATGTCACGGATAGGATCATATTCTGTGCTAAATAAGAGACATATAATCATTTACTAAACATCACCATGTTTTTATTTAACAAAATAATGTTTAATTCACGTTGGCGTAAGTACAAAACCATCGCTATGTTTTTAGATCAGGAAATGCATCCAGGCTCAAACAAACGATTTCCAATCATCATCCTCACAATCATTTAATGTATCATATGTTCGCGAGTTGAAATGAATGCACTAAATTTAATCCACGTGAGTTTACAACAACAAAAATAATCGCTTTGTTTTTACATCACATCCGACCGGAGGAAAATGCAGCGGCTCTCACTAGATCATCCTAATCCCACGGGCAAACAATAATATGTACAGTGTTCATAGTTTACTGTATTATTAGTGTCTAATATTACTGGCGATTTCGGAATGGTACTGGATTTTGATTTATTGTATCGGCTTCATATCGCAATAAATTCCCGAAGTCTGAAATGCAAAAATGTCCCACATTAGGGCAATTCACCCTACATTTAATCATTCAAACAAAATCATATTTCGTTTCTTTTTAACGAAATAAATGTGGTTTAATCCACATAATTTACTGTGTTAATTGTTTACTGTAGTATTGTGCACATTACTTTTCGCTGCTTGTTGCACCTGGTTAGAAGCTACACTGCATTTCGTTGTCTCAGTACCTGCAATATGTGCAATAACAATAAAGTTGAATCTAATCTTGAGCAGATTTAGGCTACTTAGTACATATCTGACATAAACGATTAAACACATTTGTGCATTCTTTAAACCGAGTCAAGCCGAGTCCGGAGGTGGCGGCACATTCAAGTGTGCACCTGATTGTTTAACTTGAAGGTGCCTGATGACTTAATCTTTCAAACAAAATCATATTTCGTTTCTTTTTAACGAAATAAATGTGGTTTAATCCACATAATTTAGGCCTACTGTGTTAATTGTTTACTGTAGTATTGTTTAACTTGAAGGTGCCTGATGCAGAGTCCTGCACGGGTCTGATTTTCAAGACCCGCTCCCGCCCCGCGACGTGCAATACCGAACCCGCCCCGCTACCCGCACATATTGCCAATTAGTTCCGCAACCCGACCCGACCCGTCGGCACAAGATCCGCAACCCGACCCGAACCCGCATAGCCTAGCCTATATATGAGTAGTGAAAACGTGCAATTCTTATTGCAGTTGCATATTTGTCTCAAAAAGTGTGGGATGTTGGTTCTTTTCTCCATCTAGGGTGACACCAAAAGCCTCCCAGACGTTGGATTTCGATCTTGAGGAAGTGTTATTGAAAATGCTGTATTCTCCACTAGAGAGCTTCACCTCAGCCATTTCGAAAGTGGCGCACACAGCAGCAGATTGATGCGCTGCAGAGGTTATGATTATGCACGGTCCCGCGGGGGAGAGGTCTGAGGATTTAAACATTAAACTAAATTATTATTATTTGAATATATTTATTATGCAACACCCGCGACCCGACCCGCATCATCTTTGTTTTACCGAGAACCGAACCCGGAAAAAAGCGTTTGAAAAAATACCACCCGCGAATCACCTTTTTTGCGGGTCACCCGATGCAGGACTCTGGCCTGATGTGAACATTTCCAGAAGAACTCTAGCTTGAATGGCCTTTGTATGTGTACAGTAGGCCTACAGTACAGCCCAACCATGTACACCTTCCTTTTTTCCCGTCCAAAGTTTGAATTGGATAAAGGTAATGGTTATCGATGGTGCCTTTATAGCCTATTGTATAATAACTGTGTGATTTATATTGCTTTTCAGATGCATATATGGCCACCCATTTACACAGCTCTTCCCGTCTAGAATATGAATAGAACTTAGATCACTTTACATTTCTGCAAATTAATTTTTAATCACACACGTCTCCCCACGTCTCCTCGTCCCGAAAATGATAAATAAAATAAAAAGAGGAAACAATTTTCAAGTTCAGTTTTCAACGTTTTATTTAAAATAACTAAAAAAAAGTATTCTCATCCAAATATAGTGGAAATAGCGACAGTAAAATACGGAGCCCTGGAGGGTTCATTGAGAGAAAAATAAATAAAACGTGGCCACGTTTTACTTTCTCGTTCGCACGTGTTAATAAAGCGTGGGCACGAGTTAATAAAGCGTGCGCACGAGTTAATAAAGCATGGCCTCGTTTTATTTAAATTGAGGGATTCCTGTCCGTGACTCACAGAATCTGCTGCTGCCCACAGCTGTTTTATAGAAGGAAAACATCCTTCACTTTATGAAATCTCTGTGGCACCAGTGGCCTGTACTACGAAGCAGGATTTGCTATTTACACTATTCATTCATGAAGTATGACGCTGCGCTGTCAGCACGCGTCTCCATGTTTGTGATTGGTCAAATGTTGGTAACCCCGTCCCTTTCACGTGAACGCACTCTCAACCGGAGAGAGAAACCCTGGTTGATTTGCTGAGTTGAGAACCAGCTTCGTAGGACCGCTTAGCGACATCGCGTTTGTTAGGATTTGTTAAGCCGGGTAAATCAAACATATCCAGGGTCTGTTGAACTGGCTTCGTCGTACAGGGTGCTGGAGGCAGTAACGTGTAACCCAGCAGAATCTGAGAAGAGCAGCACCAGCTGCAAAGAGCGGTGCCTTTTACTGTTTACTTCACTGCGTTTCTTCACTTGCATTAGAACCGCTGGCTGCTACGTTCAACCACACACACCTCTACACACATCGAACTACCAGAGTATTCCCCCTCGTTTTATGAAGGAGATGTCCTGTCACCGGGGCACATGATGTGTGTGTGTGTGTGTGTGTGTGTGTGTGTGTGTGTGTGTGTGTGTGTGTTCAGCTCTGTGTGTGCGTGTTCGGTGTGTTTGTGTGTGTCCGACACCCCCGGCATTTGTTTTCAAATTCCCACGAATAGTCATTTACACAAATCTGGTTCTCCATAGTTATATGTGTATTCCCAAGTGAAAGAAATGTGTTTAATCTTAATCTCGATGTGCTATAGTCCTGCCGGAGTGCACCGGAACGAACGATACTATCATAAACAAATGCCCACACACACACAAAACAAGGCCACGCTTTAGTAACTTGTGCGCACGCTTTATTAACTCGTGCGCACGCTTTAGTAACTCGTGCGCACGAGTTACTAAAGCGTGGCCACGTTTTATTTATTTTTCTCTCTATGAACCCTCCAGGGCTCCGTAGTAAAAGTAGTCATTGTGCAGATTGGTTTATTTCAGAATAATATATATGTTTATAATGAGTGATCATGAAAGTGTTCTCAAAGCTGGTAAAGGTGCAGCTAGTCTGAAGTACTTTGTAGACTGCAGGGTAGCTGGTGAAGGAGCAGCTAGTCTGAAGTACTTTGTAGACTGCAGGGTAGCTGGTGGATTTACTCCAGGTGGAACTAAAGTCTGATTCAACACTTGGTTAGATTTCACATCATTCATCCACATCTGTGAAATAACTAAAAGGTATTAAATACATGTAGTGGAGTAGAAGTACACCATGTACCTCTGAACTGTAGTGGAGTAGAAGAACAAAGTAGCAAAACATTTAAATACTTAAATAAAGTACCAGTATCTCAAAATTGTACCCACGTATAGTACTTGTTGAGTTTATGAATTTAGTTACTTTACACCAGTGGCTATACAGATAGAAAGACTAAGCCTTGCAGAGGCATGAAAATACATTTTCAAAATGCTCAACAGTGCTGCCAAAATTATAACCTGACTGCTACACAATTAAAATAAATGCTTTTGTATATTTATATTAGATGTAGCGTTTCTGTTATAATTACCACTGCTGCTTTAGTTGTTCTGACTGCTAAAATCATCTGTTATTCCTCATTTTAAAGCTGATATTCCGTGGGGTCGGGGGGCTCGGATCCTTGTCACCTTTTTCATACCTGATGAGTTTGCATCCCTGACAAGACTAGGTACATTACAGGAGTGTTAAAACACCCAAACATGCACACGTATCTTATTCTAGTAGAGATGAGATGACAAGGTCTAATGTTGTGAATGAAATGATCAAGTCAAAGCTTCAGTATTCTATCTTATGTAGCACATTCAATGTAATAATTAATCTTGAATTACTAATAACTCTAAAGAAGGCAAAAAGTGCAAATACTCATCCAAAGTGTGTGTGTGTGTGTGTGTGTGTGTGTGTGTGTGTGTGTGTGTGCGTGTGTGTGTGTGTGTGTGGGGGGGGGGTGTGTGTGTGTGTGTGTGAGCAGCTTGTCTGCTCAAGGTTTAAAACCAGCAATGCGAATGTTTATGAGAAACAATTCGTAGCTTAGACTGAACTCGAAGGAAACTAGACTGAATTTTTTTTTTTTTTTTAAAGAAATCAAAACAGCTGGGTGAATACTCTCTTTATGGTATTTAAATTGTGCCAAGTAGAACCCCTTCATGGATTTGTGATACTGATCTCTGTCTGTTCGGATTTGGAAGTCTCATGATTTATTGTGTGGGCCTGTGAAGGAGAGGCCCAGGGAAAACAACATCTATCTTGGAACTGCAATTACTTATCTTAAAGAGATTGCAACATTATACTTCTTTAAAAATTGCTCAATTCATTTAAACACATTTATTATGCACACAATAAAAACCTCAACAAATATATTGATCCTGGCTTAACCAGCGACCTTTACTCTATTGTTCATAAGCTCAGTAGTTTAACAACTATTATAATTGTAGTAATGTCTGTAGACCAATTGTACTAGAAATAATTTGAAACAGTTTAATAAAGAATGTTAAACTATATTTAAAACTGTAATTGAACTTCAACTTATATCAATTATCTGATTCCAGTGGCCAGTTGGAACAGACAATCAACAAAGTTTCCATTTTGCAGCAACAGCGCAAAAGGTTTCAACCACAATTAGTATCATGTCTGAGTCTAGTTCTGTCTTATCTGCTTTGTTTCGGAATGTGTTCAATACATTACGTTTTTATTCATTATTACCATACAATACATAGATTAAGAATAAATGAAACAAATAATACAACATTGACCTATTTTAGCAGACAGATTTTTGCAACCCTGATCTCCTCAGGCAGGTCTTTATGACCAGCAGTGATGCCTCTGAGGGTCCCGGGTGTAAGACAGATGCAGGACATAAAAACACTCTTTTGCTATTTATTTTCCTTTTGCAGCACATTTATACTACAATATATAATTTTGCTTTACATCTTTACATTATTTATTTTTCTCAAGTCATTTACTTTTGGTGAGATAACTAAAGTTTAGTTCATTTTACCCTGGCTGTGGACTGATTCATTATTAGTTGTTACAAAGCATACACAAGACGGCGGGTAGGCAAACCAATATAGAAACAATTAGACAAACAAACATGAACTCGCAATAAACACCAGCGCGACAGCAAAGTTCATTCAGCTCAATTTAGTCCGAATTAAGAGGTTTCAGAGGGGGTAGGGAATTATAGAAATGGAGCACCTACTCGCGCTTCCACCCTTGTACAAGTGCTAAGATCGTGCCTGAAGACCGTCCAAAAGCGATAACTAGCTTATCCTCTTGCGACAACCACTACTCTATTCTAGTGGCGCTATGCCCCCCCGACCAGGAGAACATGACTTTTTTCCACTACCCTTTCTCTCCAACAACAGCACAGTTAACTGTAGTCCTACACGACCAGCCTATACACCCACCATCGAGTTCATCACAACGATGAAACACAGTTTTGTTTCTACGCTTGCTTGCCACTGCCCACCCGTGATCAATTAGCCTATAATTTTATGTATGCACCCCGGACCGCCACCAGCTGGTCCAGCAACGTAGGGAACGCTTCCAAACAACGTAGGAAATGTTCCTCGAGCAGAGTAGAGAGCTGTGGCGCATCGGGCGATGCACGCACCTCGCGCTGCCCCGGTCTTACCAGCAATGCAGAAGATGGTCGCAAACAACGAGTGCTTTTAGACCATCTCGTTTTTAATAGAGACGGCGGTGGTGTGAGTTAAAGCTATAGACAAAAAGGCTGTGACTTTCTTCCTCTCAGCTGCACGGCTGCAGCCACCCAGACACGGGGGATGTTTACACACACACACCCGCGGCTGCTGCTAGAGCCGTGTTCACAGAGGCGATGGGGGGGAATATCTCTGGCTGCTTATTTTTAACTGCTGTGTTTGGCCGCTGAAACCCCCAGAATTCGGCGATTTGTTCAATACAAATCTTTACATTGCTTTCATACAGAAGCTCCACTTTACTGATGTATTTCTTTAAGGTTACTCTGAACATAAGCTGTGCATGCTTGTATGGTAATTTCGTCCCAAGCAGCATGCACAGAGGCAATCAGCCAAATGTTCATTAACCAAAAACGAAACACAACCGCTCAGTTTCACAGGTAATTTTAGGATACCGTCAATCACAGATTCTGGTAAGGCAATGTCCAAATGTGGATTTGAAATTACACTTACCAGTTCTGAAGATGTATTGGTATCCTGCCGACAACGCCAATTTGTAAGGGAAACTTCTGCAGCAATGGAGAGTCAGGACTCAGAGAGACACAGGACGAGCAGGAGTTCTGATGTCAAACACTGGTAGTTTATTACAAGCATCGGTCGGAGAATTCATATCACAAGTCACAGCAGCAAAAGGTTCTGACTGCATGGGTGGGTTGTCATGTCAATTCTGATCAGCCTATCTCTCGATAGACCTTTTAACTAGTTTACAGAGAGCTAATCAGCATATTGGGGGAAGGTATATGTGAACACCTGGAGACACTGAATCACTTATCAGACTCTATGGCTCTTGTGACCGAGAGTTGACCGGTCATAAAACTGATAATGTCAGCAATAGCTGAGACTTCCCATTCCTTAAGACAGATAACAGACTTAGGCTTTGTCGTAAATGTCAACAGGCCGAAAGGTCAAATATTTTAAGTAAAGACAAAATTATTCCCTAACACTGTTGTGTGTTTGTGACTCAGGGTTTGGAAAGAAAAACAAACTGTGCGAGCAGTCTGATAAGTTGCTATGGTAACCACCTCCTGTGTCTCTATTAGCTGCTCAGTTCAGCTGTTTGTTAGTTTGCTTTAGTTTGTGATTTTGTCACTGTCCAAGAATCATTTATGTACTATAGGGATATCAGTAACCGAAAAGTGATGTTCCATCCAAATATTGACCTGAATATGATCGAAGCTGGGATAAGAATCAAAACAGGGAAAGTAAAGTAAGTACATTATTTAAAAGACATCAGGTTATTTACACAATAGTATATTATGTGTATGACATAGTACTGACATTTCATTATTTAAATATCACACCAGAATAGTGTTGTAGGTGTGTGAAAACGGTGCATCTGTTGAACTCCTTTCAGGTACATATCTTCAGACGATGGCCTCTAGACAGGAAACTTGAAACTTCAGTGTGATCTGTTATTCACTTTTAGAAGCCAATATTTGGTGCAGACAGTGGACATGGACAGTGTGGTGCTGATTCTAACCTCGCTAAGAGGAGGGTTTACATGTTTACGCATAAAAGTATAGTTAATACCCACTATGTTGGGGAACGTGCTACAGAGGTCACAGCTACAGGGAAAACCGTGCTTTTGTGGACTGGAACATTTTCTCTAGAAAGAAGGAGGAAAAAGCCTGTTTTACAATAGAATATAGAATATCTTTATTGTCATCACACATCAGTGTAACGAAATTCAGTTGGCATCTCTCACTGCAGTACATAAATAAGAACACATCCATAAAAGCAGTGATAAAGCAGAGATAGTATAATCAGGGTCATCACTTAAATGCACGTTACCAGAATGTTAAAATACATTTGTAAAGATTATTTAATAAAGAAAAGCTACAATGTTTAAATATAAATAGTTACTAAAAATATCTGTTTGATATTTAATAATTATACAAATAAATAACATATGGCATTTTAGGCGGCAGTCTTTGATGGGAAGTAGTGTGTTTGTGTGTGTGCATGTTATAGTGCATGTTGTGGTTGGACAGGGATGGGAGTGATGGAGGCCACAGCTCTGGGGAAGAAGCTGTTCTTCAGTCTGTTGGTGCAGCTGGACAGGGTGCTTTCAATGGTCGACCGATAGAAGTTTACCAGCAGTCTTTGTGGAAGCCTGGCCTGTCTCAGTTTCCTCAGGAAAAAACGTCTCTGCTGAGACTTTTTCACCAGGTTTGAGGTGTTTGAGGTCCATGTTAATTTATTGGAGATGTTGACTCCAAGGAACCGTAGGTCTTCCACGCTCTCCACTGCTTCTCCATGGATGTGGAGGGGAGATGGACTTCCTTGTTTGTCCTCCTGAAATCAACGATGAGCTCCTTAGTTTTGGAGGTGTTAAGGACAAGGTTGTGTTCCTTACAGCAGTCAGTCAGATGTTCCACCTCTCCTTATTCAATCAATCAATCAATCAATCAATCAATCAATCAATCAATCAATCAATCAATGTTTATTTATATAGCCCAATATCACAAATGTTACATTTGTCTCAGTGGTCTTCACAGTGTGTACAGAATATCAGTATGACAATACGACACCCTCTGTCCTTAGACCCTCTGTCCTCAGACCCTCTGTCCTCAGACCCTCTGTCCTCAGACCCTCTGTCCTTAGACCCTCTGTCCTCAGACCCTCACATCGTACAAGGAAAAACTTCCAGAGAAAACCCACAGTTTAAAGGGAAAAATGGGAGAAACCTCAGGGAGAGCAACTGTAATAAGACCGACTACTGTGGTGTCGTCTGCAAATTTGAATATGGAGTTGGAGGTGTGGATGGGGGTGCAGTCGTTGGTAAAGAGTGTGAAGAGAATGGGACTAAGCACACAACCTTGTGGGGTTCCTGTGTTTGAAACGTCTCTGTCAACATGTGCAGCAGTGCAATTGGAACTGTATACAAAAGTACTATTATGTTGTTCTATTATTTAGCATTTCCACATTTCTTGGACGGATGACAGTTTACATATGGGAGAGGGGGGGACGCCAGCATCTAACTCCAGATCATCTAAAATGGGTATCATCTGTTAAATGAGATGGGCAGACAGCAAGCAGCTAGAGACATTAGATGGCACCCACCTGTCACTCAAAGTGGTCCCTCCCCTTATTATATCGGACATCAAGCTGTAATATAATAATGACATAACATATGAACAAGAAAGGGTCAACACACTTTGTGTGTGTGTGTGTGTGTGTGTGTGTGTGTGTGTGTGTGTGTGTGTGTGTGTGTGTGTGTGTGTGTGTGTGTGTGTGTGTGTGTGTGTGTGTGTGTGTGGTGAACAGCTCAGCCTCTGGAGGGTGCTAGTGTCACTACAGACTTTTACCCTGTTTTCTTTTCTTTCTAAACCCTTAAGTAGGAGAGGTTCTCATTGCTCAAAGTAGTTCAAATACTTGAAATATTTTGAACTGTGAAGTTACAGATACATGGTCTTGTGATCTGGAAAACTCACAGCTCCATGATACTTAGAATACTTTTATGTTGGAAGGGTGACAGTTCTATTGAACGTCTTGCAGGTTTAAAGGTATTCCTCAGCCTCCTGCTGAAGTGCCTTTAAGCAGCAACATGTTTGCAGGTGGTTGTAACAACAGAGTTGTTAAAATGTATGCTAATGAAGCTCTGGCTCTTTCCACCCACAATCCCCTGGGCTCTGGGTGGCTATCAGATTCAAAAAGAGAGAGTAGGGGGTTTAGTGGGCAGGAAGTGGGCTGGGTGTTTATTTTGAGAGGACACTGTGTGTATCTGACTCCTTCTTTCCTTTCATTTTCTTCCCTTTGTCCTCACTTCCTTTCCTCTCCTCTTCTCTCCTTTCCTGTCCTACCTTGCTCTTCCTCCTCCTCTCTTCCCTGTTTCATCCCCTCACTTCTCCATATTTCAATTCCCATCATCTCTTTTCCTGTGTTGTCCTTCTCATCTGTCCTTAATCTCTCTTTTCTTCCTTCTCCTCCTCTCCTAATCTCTCCTTTCCTCTCCGAACATGTTTCTTTAGTTGAATCATCACATTTTTCTAAAACTACATCATTGTGTAATTGCACAAAACACATGCATGCGCAGTACCATCACACTCCCTCACACACGCACAGCTGGGCTCTGTTAGTTAGCTGTCAGACACTTCCATGTCCCTCCCCCCTCACGTCCTCCGGCAGCACGCGTACAGAACGCTCCGGCACATCTATCAGCCTTTCTGAGTGTCCTCTACAACCTGCTGCTTTCCTGTCGCCTGACGTGTCATCTAGCCTGTCTAGGTCAAGGTCCAGCAACCTTCACTGTCAAAAAAGGCATTTTGCCCCCTTTGCCACAAAATGAAATATGTCTGGAGCCCAAGACATATTTGACAACACAGATTCTCAAGTTGTATACTATATGCAATAACTAGTTTGTAGCATCTGCAAACTTATATATCGACAACGCAGAAACATGTTGAAAGTCTATTGCTATTTTTACCTGGAAATGTCTTTCAAAATTACACTTTTGTAGTTTGCTAATTTATCCCAAACAGTATCAAGCATAGCATACCAGCATTGTTGTAACCTATTTTTCTGGATTTATTCATGGTTAGTTTTCGTAAAATGTAGGATTAGCCTCCCCCATAGACGTAGTGGGATGTGAGGCATATTTTAGCTGTCCACTGGAAAAATAGCTCTTATTTATGTCAAAGGTACAAGAAGAAACGGCATAGTGGCTGATGAGCAGCATCTGGTTCTAGAGCCACGGGTTGCCTACCCCTGGTCTAGGTGGTGCCTAGACCCCCTACGGCACTCCCATGCTGTACCTAGCCTACAATATCCCCTGGTAACATGGTATGAAGGATCAATAATGTCCAATAATGATCAATAACTGTTGTTTGGCTTCTTGCCGTTTCAGTGCCAAGTGTAGCAGTGGTTCAATTGGTGACTAGAACTTTGTTGCCAGCCAATCAAAAAACAGGATTAGTAACGATACATTTCCTTCATAGACACAGCATTTACATATATATTTTACACACAGAGGCAGGGGCGGACTGGGAGGAAAAAGTGGCCCGGGGATTAATTGACAGACAGGCCCACTTAATGCGCGGCATGTATCGGCCGGCCGGCGACGAAAGTATGTTACTTAACAAAAAACCCTATGCACTTTATGTTATTTTGGACCATTATTCATATAGTAATCACATTACCTGAGCCCTTGAGTTGCCTAGAGCAGAATAGTTACAGCATATATTTAGTGATTTTAATGTTAACAGCTCATTGATACAATAACATTTGGACCCAATTTGCCTGACTTGACGCATGGAATAAAACATCCTCAATGTGGGTGAGACCATTTAACAGGGGGTGTGGGCAGGTGGTGGACCTCACCTCCTCTAGGGGGGTCCGGGGGCATGCTCCCCCAGGCAGATTTTTTTTTTTTTAAATGTTGAAGTTAAATGCGTCAATCTGGTGCACTTTGAGAACAACATTTGGGACTACATCTATGGATACATCTCTCAACACCCATATGAAACAGAACTGTAAACAGATTTACTTTTTCGTTCAACATTTATTTGAACAGCAAGTGGAGGCAAAAGTGACTGCACCCAAAACAATACACCTGCTAGCTAACTAGCCTAAACTCAGTAACAGAATGTGGGCAACACGTTCTTATCCACAGCCGCGCGACCTCTGAATCAGACGTCACTTCCCTCTTTTCTATCCTACGGGTACAGCCACTCCCCCTGAACCCCGTTTCCCTGCCAAATTACTCGGTATGGGCCCTTCGGCTCGGTACACGTGTGTACCGAAGTGTACCGAACAACTATAACGTTAAACGTAAACAATTGAGAACGTGAACAACTTTTTGGAAGTTATCTCAGGTGCTGCGTCGCAGCATTCAGAGTAATTTGCTCACATTGGGTTCAACGCGTCATAGAGCGACCAAGTCATTTCATTGGACGAGAGGCATACTATGAGAGCTGGTCAGAGGGATGCGTTAAAATGTAGTCAGTAATTTGAGGAACTGTCGAAATGGCGAACGCAGATAAAGTTGAGCTTGAAAATCCTCCAGCATCATTGAAGTCTCCGGTTTGGGAACATTTTGATTTCGCAGTAACGTACAAGGATGACGGACAAAGACAGGTGGACCGAACCAAAGCTGTTTGTCGGCATTGTTCAACTAAAATGTATTACGCGGCTGGCAATACATCAAACTTTCACACTCATTTGAAAAGGCATCACCCGAACGTGAATATCACCGGTACCAAAAGAAAAAAGACTGAAGTGCAAACCCAACTCCCGCTAGCATTTAAAGAGCCTGTGACACGAGTTTCCCCCATCATCCAAACCCATCAATTTGAGTAAATATTGTCCCCTTGAAAACCGTTACTGAACTGATTTTGGATATTTGTACTTTGATAACCATCTGCCCTTGAATGTTGACCATTTTCTGGATCTTCTCGGGGATTCTTCAAGTCCCGCCAAATGATGTGTGACGTCATTGCGGGCACAGCGCTCCAGCTGCACCGTTCAGGATCCCAGCTTCTGCATGTAAACGCACGATGGCGCACACAGCAGCAAGCTCAGACAGCGATGACAGTTTAATTTTGAACGTGTCTGAGAGCTCATATGAGGCTGAAGGATCGGTTTATGTTGTATCTGTTAGAAGTTTAGGAATGAGGTGCGTCAATATGGGCGATCATACGGTCATGTAGCCAGTGGTGGAATGGGACTAAAAATCATCCCAGGACTCTCGACCGGCCCACTTCGGTACCGCTAGTAAATTGTCAACGGGGGGAGTGGGGGATGTCAGGGGCGGCGGGTGCTGTAGATAGTAAATGTAAATATGTAAATATTTGTGTCACTGCATCCTGGTAAAATACAAATATAATGTATAATGTCTGTGTCTTTGACATTAGCGCTGCTAGCCACCTGTGCCCTGTACTACGAAGCCAGTTCAACATACCCTGGATATGTTTGAGTAACAAACAAATTAACAACAAACAACTAACAAACTCGGTAAATCAAGCCAGGGTTTCTCTCTCCAGATGAGAGCGCGTTCACGTCTAAGACACGAGTGGATCTGACTTTAATTACATTTGACTCGAGTGTTTCCTCAACATAATGTGTTGCTTAAAATAATACTTCTGCATCCAGTCTGTGACACTGTGAGTGTTGCACGGCCAGATGACGCTGGAGAAGCTGACTCAGATCAGGAAATATATGATATATTATGATATTATATGATCGATGATCTGACTGATGATGTAATATGAATGATAAGTGCGACACGTCGGCGTCTTCTCTGCATACGGCAGTTTAAACTGTATTTCCTTTATCCTGTAATATGACTTGAGAGATTTAAACTCCGCACACTGAGTTGATCTCTTTTCTATAGACGCCGGAGGCGGGCAGCGTCAGGTAAAAGAAGTTATTTAGCCTTCCCAAACCTGAGCCTCACGCGCCGCCTATGGGGGATGTGCTAGTTACTTATCCGACCGGCCCACTTCGGTACCGGCCCATCGGGATTCGTCCCGATGGCCAGTCCGCCACTGCACCCAGCCCACGTAACCTGTCAACGGGGGGAGCCTCGCTGCGGGGAAACGGTGGACCTAGTGTCCCGATCGGAGTGGGAATAATAATGATAATAATCCGTGCATTTTATCCATTAATTTCCCAAACATTCTGGTAAAAAAACCACACGTTTAATCCATGTTGGTGTTCAACTACAAAAAGCATCGGTTTGTTTTCTCATCAGGAGATGCAGACCGGCACAAACAAACGATTTTTAATCATCATCCTCACGATCATGTAATGTATCATATGTTCGCCGAATTGACATGAAAGCACTAATAAATGTAGTTTCATCCACTTGAGTTTACAACTACAAAAATAATCGATTTGTTTTTATATCACATCCGACGGGAGGAAATTCAGCAGCTCTCACTACCGATTTTTAATCCTAATGTAATCATCATCTTCACCACGATCATTTATGTTTATGTCGCCGAATTGACATGAAAGCACTGACAAATATGAATATACTGTAGTCAACTTCATTACAGCGTTATTAACGTGCCTAATCTCAGTAATTCACCATCTCTACGCATGACAACACACTTTGTCCGCGTTTGGCTCTCGAAGCGTTCCCGCATTGACGTCACTTCCGGCTTCCCCCAAAACTTCAAAATGAGTCGAAGGAATTTCCCCGCGATGTTCGAAATTATTGATATTTAACGGAGCGGTATCGCTTTTTCTTTTTTAAACTGACGGTTCGAGATGACTAGTAGCCCAATATTTCATTGCACAACAGTTGTTGGGATGCTGTCACAGGCTCTTTAAGCCTCCACCACTCGCAAAAAGTTCAGACCGAGCCAAAGCTATTACAAACGCCAAATATCCTTATGTTGCCATGGTAGCAAAGCGCTACCTGGCTGTATCTGCTACCTCTGTCCCTAGCGAGAGGGTGTTCTCCACAGCAGGAGACATTGCTAGTGCCAGCAGATCTGCCCTTTCGGAAAGCAATGTGGACAAGTTCATCTTTCTTTAAAAAAACAGGAAAATACAATGACAAGCAAGTCCTAATGTCAAACTGGCTGCTTAGGTACTAGTACAGTACAGTTCAAATACAGATTATTTCAAAATGCTGAACCTTAATGTTTATTATATTATATTTTGTATTTATTTGAATGAATATTCACAGTTTAATAATAATTAAAAACCCAAAACTAATAGTTTATGTTTTGTGAGTACTAGTACAGTAAAGTTCAAATACAGATTATTTCAGTTCACCGAAATGCTGCACCTTAATGTTTATTTTATTATATGTTGTATTTATTTGAGTGAATACATTATTCACAGTTTAATAATAATTAAAAAAAACAAATATTTTATGTTTTGTGATAATTTTTTCTGCTGTACCGAAAACGTACCGAACCGTGACCTAAAAACCGAGGTACGTACCAAACCGAAATGTTTGTGAACCGTTACACCCCTACTGTATACACAAACTATACAAAAACGTCTTTACGCTTTGGAGCTTGTTTATCCATCTGTAAGCAACTGCCAGCTAGGTCTCTCAGTCACTCACTCCTGATCGTTCACTGTGCAGTGACAGCTGCTACGGGCCTGATGTGTGAAAGTGAAACTATCTGATAGATAGAACATAGGTAGCCTATCAAAACGGCCCAGCCCACACCCCACTGGGCTGGGCTGGGCCTCCAGGGAGTGGCCGGAACACTTACAAATGTGGGCCGGTAAGCAAAAAATTATAAAATTTAAAAAATATATTTAATTTTTTTTTGTTTGACCCTCCGGCCCTACGCACAGCACCGGCCCACCGGGAAAACTCTCGGTATTGCCAATGGCCAGTCCGCCCCTGCACAGAGGAAAGCTATTGGCATAGTCTCACAAACATGTGGAGTGTCCCCAGTATCCACTCTAGCCCACCTACTCTCTCCCATTTTGGTTCAGAGCAGATCTAAGAGATTATTATTCTTGAGGAACAGTTTCCCAAGGCAACAGATAAGGTTCCCACACACACACACACGCACACACACACACACACACACACACACACACACACACACACACACACACACTCCTTAATTATGCGATCAAACATGCGGGGTTTTATGTGATTTTATGCGGTGAAATTGCGGGGAGTTGCGAAATGTGCGGAAAGTTGCGAAATATGCGGAAAAAATAAATATTGGACTGTCTTATTTATTTATTCTCTCTCACACACAACCTGCCACTAACGTTAAACCCCTTTACTATTCAATTAAACACATTCAATGTGTATTTATTGTAAAAGCAATTGGGCTATTTTAATCACACTCTCTCTCTCTCACACACACACACACGCACACGCGCACACACACACACACACACACACACACACTTCTCCGCCTCATTCTGTTTTCATTTACTCGTTCGTTATCTGACCAGCTTCAATCTTGTAGGCTACTCACCTCGTTTCTTGTAGCCCTCGAAAGGGTTTTGGAGGTCGATGCCTCGGTGAACGTGAGTTGTTTGGCTTTCTTGTCCGCAGCAGCAGAAAGCATTTTGGAATGTTTGAATGAATCAAAGTGGGTCGTCACCGTGGATTTTCTCTTATGCTCCAACACAGTTGCAAGGGGTGCAGAATAGTTTCCCCCCACTTTCGTGCAAGACATCGGGGAACTGCTTTGCCCGGTCTTTAGCAGAAATGTTCGTCGGTAAATGAGATGGATTAGATTTTTTCATCTTGGTGTTTTCTTGGTGTGAGCTCCACACGTTCACTCTACGGTGTTGTCTACCTTCTGTGATGCGCGAGCTGATGACGTCGCGTCAACATCATCACTTCACGTCAAGAGGAGTTAACTTTTTTTTTTTCTCAACTTTGTGTGGAAAAATGCGGGGATTATGCAGCCTTTTGATAAATATGCGGACTTTTACAAATCTGCGCCATTTTGCTGATTATACGGTAAATTCTGCGATCGCAGAATCGCGTTTTTCTGGAGGGTCTAAAATGCTGGTACACACGACCGATGTTCTGGACCGTATCCTTTCCAGTCTACAAGGAACTGTCGGCCGCGTCCTCTCTTCCTGACTGCTATACAGTTTCTTGACGTCGTAGATCAGACCGCCGTCTAACATCCGGGGTGGAGGAGGGGGCTTGGATGGAGGAACCAAACGACTCTCCCGAACCGGTTTGACTTTGGCAACATGAAAGGTCGGATGGACTCTCAGGGACCTGGGCAGGCGCAGGCAAACAGCCACCGGGTTAACAACTTTAGTTATGGGAAACGGACCCACAAACCTCGGAGCCAGCTTCCTGGAGGCCACACACAGGGGCAGATCTCTTGTAGATAGCCAAACCTTCTGCCCGGGTCTGTAGGCAGGTGTCGGACGACGATGTCGATCTGCTGCCCTCTTCATGCGAGCAGCACTCTTCAGGAGAACCTGGCGAGCTCCTGCCCAGACTCTGCGACACCGCCTCACCAGGGCATGTGCTGACGGTACAGTCACTTCCTTCTCTACTTCTGGAAAAAGAGGAGGTTGGTAACCATAGGCGCAGTGAAAAGGGGAGAGACCCGTGGCAGATGTAGTTTGGGTGTTGTGGGCATACTCCACCCATATCAGCTGCTTGCTCCAAGTTGTGGGATTCTGGGACACCAGACACCGTAAACACGTCTCCAGTTCCTGGTTGATCCTCTCTGATTGACCATTAGCCTGTGGGTAGTAACCAGATGTGAGGCTGGGAGTGGCTCCTATCAGGCTGCAGAATTCCTTCCAAAACTGGGAAACGAACTGCGGCCCACGGTCTGACACCACATCTCGAGGAAATCCATGCAGCCTGAAAACATGAGATGAGCCCTTCTGCTGTCTCTTTAGCAGAGGGTGAATTGGGCATGGGGATAAAGTGAGTCATTTTGGTAAATCTGTCAACAACAGTGCAGATGGTGGTGTTACCTGCAGAGGGCGGCAGTCCAGTGACAAAATCCAGCGAGATGTCAGACCATGGTTGCAGTAGACCCATAGGAGACTGGGTAGAGGTCTTATTCCGAGCACAGGTAGTGCAGGCTGCTACAGTAACCTCCTTCTCCATTTTAGGCCACCAAAACCTTTGCTTTATCATGTACATAGTTCATCTGATACCTGGATGACATGTTAATACAGATGTGTGAGCCCAGTGAATCACATCAGAGCGGACAGATGGGGGAACAAAGAGGTGGTTAGGGGGACTACCGCTGGGTACAGTTTTTCCCTCTAAAGCTTGATTTACCTTAGCCTCATTTGGCCCTGTCACCCCTCCTATCACCTGAGTGGGCAGTAAAATGGATTCGGTCTCCTTGGAAAGAGCCTCTGGGTCAAAAAGCCTGGATAACGCTAATTGGTGTTCTGTGAGCCAGGACGGTAGGAGAGAGTGAAGTTAAACCAATTGAAAAATAAGGTCCATCGTGCCTGTCTGGAGTTTAACCTCTTAGCCTTGCGTATGTACTCCAAATTGTTGTGGTCTGTCCACACAATAAATGGCTGTTTTGCCCCCTCTAGCCAGTGCCTCCACTCATCCAGTGCTACCTTCACGGCTAATAACTCTCTATTGCCTACATCATAGTTTCTTTCAGCAGCAGTCAACTTACGTGAAAGGTAGGCACATGGATGGAGCTTACTGTCTTTCTCTGCCCTCTGTGAGAGGACTGCCCCGATGCCCTCGTTGGAGGCATCCACCTCCACCGTGAACTGCCGTTGGGAATCCGGGATGGTAAGTATTGGAGCTGTTGTGAAAACTTTTTTTAACTTCTGGAAGGCCTGGTCTGCCTGTGGGGTCCACACAAACTGAACAGAAGGAGAGGTGAGTACATGCATAGGTGCGGCAATAGCACTAAAATTCCTAACAAACTTCCTGTAGAAGTTAGCAAATCCAAGGAACTGTTGGACTTTTTTTCCTGGAAGAGGGTGTGGGCCAATCAGCCACAGCGCTCACTTTAGCAGGATCCATCATTATCTGGTCAGGAGCCAGGAGGAAACCCAGAAACGCAGTGGAACTAACATGGAACTCACATTTTTCAGCCTTAACATAAAGTTGATTGTCCAACAACTTTTGTAATACTTGGCGAACATGCGGAACGTGTGAATCTTCATCACGGGAACAAATCTAAATATCATCAAGATAGACAAAAACAAAATGATTCAAAAACTCCCTCAACACATCATTTATGAGAGCCTGAAAAACGGCAGGTGCGTTTGTTAAACCAAAAGGCATTACCAGATACTCATAATGTCCGCTTGGAGTGTTAAAACCAGTCTTCCACTCGTCCCCCTCCCGTATCCTCACCAAGTGGTAAGCGTTACGCAGGTCAAGTTTTGAAAAAACTCTAGCTCCTTTCAAAAGTTCAAACGCTGAGGCCATAAGCAGGAGGGGGTACCTATTCTTGATGGTTATGTCGTTTAGGGGGCTGTAGTCGATGCAGGGTCTCAGGGATCCATCTTTCTTCTCGACGAAGAAAAAACCAGCTCCAGCGGGAGATGACGAGGGACGGAAGAGACCCGTTTTGAGAGAGCTGTCTATGTACTCCCTCAGACTCTCTCTCTGGAGCTGAGAGAGAGTACAGTCTTCCCTTGGGCAAGGGGGACCCAGGCAGGAGATCGATGGCGCAGGCATAGGTGCGGTGAGGAGGAAGGAATGTCGCTTTAGTCTTATTGAACACCTCCTTGAGATCTCGGTAGCAGCTGGGCACGTTCGAAAGGTCGGGGAAGTCTGAGTCTTGGTTCTTTTCATCTTCCCTGTCAGTGTCTATTATGGGCTCTCTAATAGTTTCAGTAATTTTACCCCTGAAACACGAATGAGAGCATTCGCTTCCCCACCCCAAAACTTTACCAGTCCGCCAATCAATGTGAGGGTTATGTTTGCACAACCAGGGATAGCCCAGAATGACTGCATGTTGTGCAGAATCAAACAGATGGAAAGTCATATGTTCTGCGTGTTCATGATCAATAGTTATTTTAAGAGGCATGGTTCTATGAGTCACTTTGCACATGAGAGTACCGTCAAGAGCGCGAGCCTCAAGTGTCTGAGTCAATGGCACGGAGGCAATTTTCAAACGTTTAGCTAACCCCCAGTCCATAAGATTAGCGTCAGCCCCTGAATCTACAAGTACTTTCAAAGCTATGCTGTGCTCATTATTACTAACCTCAACTTGGGTCATGGAACGTGAAGGAAAATCTGCGGTTGTCAGTCGGCTCACCATCACCCTCCGTCTTCTGGTGAGCCCCGTCTTTTAACGGGCAGGCTCCCAGGAAATGTCCCTGCTTCCCACAGTAGAAACATAAACGCACCCGGAGACGCCGCTGCTTTTCCTCGGGAGACAGCCTGGCCCTTCCGAGCTGCATGGGTTCCTCTTCTGTGTTCCACGAAGCAGGTTTCACGGTAGAGGAGGGATAGTGGGTACGAAATCCGGGTTGTCATGGAGATCGTGCAGGAGGTGAGCTTCCTCGTTTAGTTAGCGGAGGTGGCGCTTTCCTGGCTTTCTCCCTCCGTCGCTCTTGCAGCCGAGTGTCTGTGCGTATAGCCAAGGCGATCATTTGGACATCATACTGTCCAAATCCGGCGGAAGATCAAGAGGAACAAGAAGATCCCGCACACAGTCACTGAGTCAGCTGAAAAACACATCATATAGTGCGTCTTCATTCCATCCACTGTCCGTGGCCAAAGTGCGTAAATCAATGGCGTAGTCAGCCACACTCTGATTCTGCTGGGAGATCTGTGTCAGGGCTCTGGCAGCTTCTCTCCCCGGTGTGGTTCGGTCAAAGATGTTTTTTATAGTCTCCGTGAATAGTTGTAGTGATTTACACACTGGAGACTTCCGTGCCCACTCCGCCGTAGCCCAGGCTTCCGCTCTTCCCGTGAGGTGGGAAACAATGAACGCCACCTTGGCTAGATCGCTGGGGAAAGCAGCAGGCTGGCAGGTAACATGTAGATCGCACTGCGTTAGGAAAGGACTGCAGTTACCAGACTCGCCTGAACACTGGGGAAATCAGCTGTAGTCTCTGGGGCTGGGGCAGCCACGGCGGGAGGAGCGGCGGGCACACTATCCAAACGTGTAAGTACATTATGGAGCCAGACAGGTGATTGATTTGCATCGTAACCGCGCCACGAAACTCACTCTGGCTGTTAGTCAGGGTCATCACTCCCTGGTTTAAGGCCTTCATGACCTCCTCCTGTTGCTGCAGGCGTTGAGCCTGAGAGCCGAGCGCTGCTCTCAGGGTTAAAAAGGAAATACACAAACTCACAAATGACTTCTCAAAAAAGCTAACCTAAATCTCCTGCAGCACAGAACACAACTGGCTGACAGGCAACACAATAGTCGAAAACGATCTGGCACTGGGCACAGGGAACACACAGAATATATACACATACAAAGAACTCTACAGGTGCAAACAATAAGGGCGGGGCAGGTAATCAGGTCAGTGAGCATAGTGACAAGGTAGGAGTCGAACTACCTGAAATGAGAAAGGAAATGACAAAGTAAAACAGGAAATGGCAGACAACAAAAAGGGTTAGCAGACGCAGACTTGACAATATAAACTAAACAGAGAAATAATATTAACAAATCTGCAGAGACACAACAATGAGTATTGACTGATATATGAAGTCTCATCTCTAGTTCTACTCAAAGGTGGTCCTGGTGGTCCACCCGTCTTTGAGGAGGCTTTAGTGGTCCCAGGAGAGATGCTGGGTTCCTTAAAAGGCTACCAGATGTTGTAACAGAGGTCCAAAGACATTACGAGAAAATGCACTGGTCTTCGAGAAAGCTTAGGGTTTTTGCGTTGATTCCAGGGACCTTGAGATCTCCCCAGGAAGGTCCAGTAGTCCTCGAATAAATCATAGTTGTCCTCACAGACTCCTTTACCGTTGG
Organism: Pseudochaenichthys georgianus; assembly: GCF_902827115.2. Classification (NCBI taxonomy): domain Eukaryota; kingdom Metazoa; phylum Chordata; class Actinopteri; order Perciformes; family Channichthyidae; genus Pseudochaenichthys; species Pseudochaenichthys georgianus. Next base: position 30,882,229 of record NC_047514.1, read on the forward strand.
TGAATGAAAGATGTTCTTGAGGAAGCATCGAGTCCTTCAGTGGGTTGTAGAAGTGATGAAAATATTCCTTAAGGAAAGTGGAGTCCAGAGCGAGTTCCAGAGATCCTTGAGAAGTTACCAGAGGTCTTTGAGTAGGGACTGTTTCACCGCGAGGACCGAAAACATTTAGTCATTTTAGTTTTTAAAGGTTACTGGTTTCAGCTCGTTTTTAATATTGAAAGAAAATGAAGATTCCATAACGAGGCAAGCAGCACTAGGCGATGCTCTGAGCTACATGCTAGCATTAGCTAGTTAGCACATACAAGTCAACTAAGGATGATGGGAATGTCTTTCGTTATATTGGACGTATTGAAACGTTGACCTGATGCTGCCAGAGGACAGCTTGAGTATCATCAAAGTCACTAGCATTTACTTTCTAGTGTGTCTGTAGCAAATGTCCTGGCCATCCATCTGATAGTTGTCAAGTTGCATTGAAGGGAAATATCCTTCCAAATAATCACTTTTCAAAGTAAGGAACCATTAAGAAAGTCCTTTGCTGGATTTCCCCACCACTGGTCAGTGATTCCTATCTTCTGACATCATGTGTGTTCTTGTGTTTTGGGCTCCAGTCTTGCAGTGACAATCTAACAATAAATAAGAGTCAGTTCATTGTTCGGTGTGGAGCACACGCTGCATCATGGGACATGTTCCCCCCCGCGGCTCTGCTCAGCTGTCCTCTGTTCACAAACTCTATCTCTCTTTGCACTTGCACTTCCTCAAGCTATTCTCTGTTTTATTTTTATTTTTAGACTGTTCGACAGGAAAGAAGATATTGTGGATTTCCATTTCTCTCGTCCTCCTGTCTTTCCTCTCTTCCCATTCCTTTACCTCTCTCCCTATTTCCGCATGTCTCTGAAAATCTTTCAGTTGCTTCATTCCACAGTATCTTCTCCCTAACAACTCTTATCTCCCTCCATCTCCCCTCCCTTTCTTGCTACTCCTTCTTTCTCACTATCTTGTACCCGTCCTCCCTCTCTCTCTCTTCAGACTCTGAATGTCCCTCGCTCACACACTGTATCAACAGCTACCATCCAGAACAAGCCAGTCCAAGGATGTTTACTTCATGCTTTTATCATACAGCCTAATGACTTCTAATTGCTCCGTTTGCTTAACGAGCTCAGGGACCAATGCAACGCGACTTGACCAGGCAGCCCTAGACTGGAGCAACAGCAAAGAGACAGATCAGAGGACAGTGGAGACGGATCAGCAGTGCAGAGTCTCTGCAAAGGACTTCTGATGGAAATGAGGAATAGCTGAAGATAGGCCATTTTTCTTCTCTGGGTTGCACATTTTTCAAAGGATTGGCTGACAGTGGACTGCAGCATGTGGACACGTTTAACAAAGAGAGAGGTGTTTGGGTGAATTCCATCTACAGTTGATTGAGTTAAAGCAGAGAAGAAGCAGGTAGGGTATCTTAGGTTAAAGTCTAAAAGAGGGAAAGTACAGCACAAAGGTAAGAAAAGATATCGCAAACAAAGAAAATAAAGGTCCAAGTTGTGTAGTGGACTATGCATCCAAGTATTCTAATTTCATGAGAGAACAAAAGGTTTTTGGAAGTACTCTTCGACTCAGGAGATCATGTGAGCTGTTGGGTTGGTGCAGTTGACACAGACAACATATATTTTCTTGTAGCTTTCTAGAAGGAAGCACCAAACAAACAGTACCATTTCAAGGGTGTGGAAATGGGACTTTCTGGGATTTTCTAAAAGAAGACGAAACAATTTGACAGGAAGAGTACAGCTAAGAAGGAAGCTGGAGAGAAGAGTCATTTGAATTGTAGCCATGGAACTGCTGGAGGCGTTCTACCGCAGGAAGCTCCGGAAAAAGCAGAAGAAAGCGGAGCTGGGCCGGTCTGACGGGGCGCTCTGCCGATCCCCGTCCGAGGCCAACGTCAGCGTCCTGGCCACCGGCCTCATCTCCAGAGTCCTGCGGTTCACCTCCAGGTAACAGGGCACCTGCACACAGAAGACATTTAGACACGTTGGAAGCCTGGATTAGCTTTGATCTGTTCAAGAAACGTTTTGCAGAAAGAGATTTTACATAATAAATACTCAGAAGTAAGTAACTTAACAATAGACTGGTGCATTATGCTTTAGTATTTGTGCAAGAAAGAAAACTGTTTGAGGATGTCTTTGTAACTCAATCCATAACAGTTGGCTTGGATCAAACTAATTATAATGGTTGCTGGCGAAATGGAGTCTGACTTTAGTCCTAACCTTTTCATTTGGACTCATTGCACACTGAATATTCTGGACTTATATTGTAGCACAAACTAAAACAACTACCTGACCCTCTTCTGCTTTTTTACAATCTTTAAAACAGAAAGGATCAGAGGCAGAGTGTGGCTCCACACAGTGTGGGTGGGGGTCAGTTAATGGAAGACAAGTCAAGTAAACTGGGGGTTTATTATAACTGGAAAGAGATATGTATTTAGGACAACAAACTACATTTTTAACTTTGATATGCCAAAACATTTATGACAGGATGTGACATTCATTACTCAGACATGACATACGGACTCCGAAAGGATATCTATGTGTTGGACCCTGGTTGCTTCTGAATGCAGCGTCAGGACGTCCAGGTTTCAAAAATTATATTTTGATTTAAAACTCCGTGGTAAAACTCAAATGTTACCACACTGTCTTCAGGCCAGTCCCCAGAGAGGGTGGATATGTGCACACGTGTCACAGCCATGATAACTTGTCGAGGTATTCCAGTCGCGTCCGGCTGTACCCAGGTTCCTGCTGTCCGCAGACATGTCTCTGTCTCCTACTTACTCAGATACAATCTCTTCCTGTTTATCTGTGTGGATAAATACAGAACATTTCACATCAGACGAGGGAAGAGTATTGTAACCACAACGTCTCTCTTATCACAACACATTCAAATAACGATGGTGAGGTCATAAATATTCTTATTTGAACTAAACACAAACATGTACCAATGTAATGAATATCAGCGCCAGCGAGGCCGCTGCTTTATATTTTTCACAATGTGCGGCATTCACACACAGTACTTTTCACTTCACATCACATTACATTGCTGTTACAGAGGACAGATGTTGTATTTCTCTTTGGATTATCATGAAGGTAAATCAACTCTTCTCAAACACCCTATTGACATGAACCGTCAGTCAGAGAAGCTCTCATGCTGCCCTTGAGCCACATGAGAGCTGTCAATGTGAACTATGTGCAGTGTTGAGTTTCAGTGACCGCAGCTTACCAATGGCAACACATTGACTGAAGACAAAGAGGAAGTGGAAAGAACAGAATGGATGATAGGACTGTTTCTCTGTGAACTGGCATTATACTTTATCAAGACAACATTCAGGACATATTGAGTCTGGGTTTACAGAAAACAGTGTGTCAAGTGTCCGTGTGTGCGTGCCCTGCATGCGTGAGGACAACATTTGTAATGTTGAAATTGTCTTTTTTCTGGGCGGAGCTTTAAAAAAAAGACTTTCTTTGAATGAGGATCTGTGCAAGAAGGAAAGGACACAAACTAGATCAAAGATAGAAACCATGACTGTGCTCATCGACTTGTTCCAGAAACGGATCCCTCCGCACATGTGCTTCTTCTTTCTTGGCCTGGTGGCTTTTTTCCGTTAAATCCAGTGTTTTCTTATTTTGTTGAAACATACTGATCGTAGCTGGCGCTGGCTCGGCTGCAGATGTACAGATATGGGGGTGTGATGATTTGTTAATCAATCTTCCCAAAAAGACACTATTCCTTTATGGCTCTTTTGCATTTCTCCTCTTATGTTGATTTCTTTCATTTAGTAATGTGTGCACGCTCACATGAGGCTCTTCTCTCGCGTCATGTGCCGATGGTGGAACAGAAAATGACACAGAGCTGTTTATGTCATGGCTGACTGTGTGATGGTGTTCGTCCCCGCTAGCCATACACTTTCCTCGAGTTGTAGGAAGTAAAGGAGTGCGTGTACACAAACCCTCTCTCTGTGTGTCCTCTCTCAGACGCAGTGAGCCAGCGTCTCGGCCTCACTCCTGGCACTCCACGAAGCTGGGGGAGGGTCCGCAGCAGGTGGACCGGGGCGGGATGGACACCGTGAGCAGCGCCTGGCACCACAACTACCACGCCAGGTCTGTCTACATGTCTAAAACAGACCACTTCGACAATGCATATCCATCGTTAGGGCCCTTGGTAGAGCTCTTGCTAGCTGTGTAGCTACCAGAGGTCAATCTGTCAAAATCAGGGCCAAATAGAGACAGCAGCCTTTTGTATTTTTTTATTTTGTATTTAATGGTTTTGCACCATTTAAAAATACACATACATAACAGATAATACATGATAAATAGTGCCGGATGAGGCAAAAAACCCATTGGGATTATTTAAAACTTCCACCTAAATAATATAAAAAAATCCCAATTGTATATAAAACACAAGATCAATATACAAAAACTGCTTAAATTCAATAACAAAGATCCATTTTAAGAACAACATATGTTAAATGACACTGATGTGAATATGGAAACCATGCAACCCAGATATTTCCCCCAAGAACAGTTTGAGTTACGGTCTTGAAAGATACGACATGTCTCCTTGTTTTCACATTCACGTCACACCTTATATCAATGCTCCTAGCTCAAAGACCTATGAATGATCTCTGCAGGTGTTTTGAACTTGTTGGTACCGTTGCCATGGTGCTCCATGTGTTTTACTGTCGCCCGCAGGAGAAACAGTTCTTGACTGCACAAGAAAACGTTGACAAGCAAGTCATGAGAAGCCTTCTGGTGTTCTGGAATTAGGTTTAACTGTGATCTCACAAACACAGTGTGCATTTAAAGACGTTGCCAGTGTCTCATCACGGTTACTCTTACCCACGCAGATGATTTAGTCTTTTACTGAACATGCACAGTGTTTCCATTTGAAATGTATATACTAGGGCTGTCAAACGATTACAATTTGTAATCAGATTAATCACAGTTTAAAAATTAATTAATCATGATTAATCACCATTCGAACTATGTCCAAAATATGCCATTTATTTATGTGTATTGTTGTGGGAATGGAAAGATAAATGAAAGAAGGCGGATATATCCATTTAACACAGTATCTATGTTTATTATAACATTTTTCTGCATGTCAAAATGAAAGACAACCCACACACCTATCAATCATCAAACCGTGGGGTCTTAATTCATTACGTGTTGATTTCTATCAACGGGGAGTACTTCAGGAAAGTCGACAGAGGGGGGCGGCTAGTGGAGTACTTCGTGACCACAGAGTAGGCTTGTTTGAGACAAGCAAGACCTGCGCAGACCTGCGCAGTTGCGATCAACGTCTTGCTAGTGCGTTGCATGATGGTTAGTCATTTTGTCCCACATGAGACTTTGAAATCTCGCGGGACAAAGACGCCCGCAGCCTTGAGAGCGAGGCGAGGTGGTGCAGTTGCTCTCCACGAGCTGCGGAAGCGAAATGCTTGATGGGAAACGGCTCGCTGGTATCTCGAGCTGAGCGCTCATTGGTGGGTTTTACCACGTGCTGCTGATGAAGCTCTCCCATTGGCTGGCAAAAGTTTGTTGTTGTTTTGTGTCAGTTTTACGTCGCCACATCCATTCCCATTTTTCATCTTTGTTCCACAATGTTTATCATCATGAAATTAATATCTATATCTTTTATACTATACTGCTTACCGTTTTCATACTTTATATATTCATCCACACTGTTCATACTGCTCTCAGGCTGATATCTAGTGTATTCATACCCCACTGTTCATACTGCTCTCAGGCTGATATCTAGTGTATTCATACCCCACTGTTTATTCATCATTCAATTCATTCTATATGTTATTCTGTAGATTGTGTACATTACTTTCCACTTCACTGCTTGTTGCACCTGGTTAGAAGCTAAACTGCATTTCGTTGTCTCAGTACCTGTAATATGTGCAATAACAATAAAGTTTCTCTTTAAGTTAAACCAAATCATTAAAATAAAATCTATTGTAATGTAATGATTTGGTTTAACCTTATTTATTGAATACATCATTTAAAATGGCAAGATTAAATCAAATGACATCCATGTTGTACACATCATAAAGCTTAAAGTGGCAGCTAAAGAATTAACACAGCAGCAGGTTTGTTCAATTCATGCTCATGAAGCTTCATGTGTGCGGATCTGAAGGACTGATCATTTGTAGCCTGTCCACCTATCAGTTTGCAAACATTAAGAGGGAGGAGCATTTCTAATTATGGAACCCAGTCACTGGTGTGGTTCATCATCATGACTGAATTAACAAACCTATATAAAGCAATGGAGATCACCTTTGTCTACAGTGGGTCAAATGGAATTTCCGCCATTGCAAACCCAGCCAGTCAAGCCGACTCCGAGTCCGAGCTGTCCGACTTAAGACGAGCTTTTTGACACCTCCCCCGGCTGCGATCGGCTACTCTCGTCTACTTTCGAGGCAAGCCGCAATGTGTCTCAAACAAGCCTAGAGTGTGAACGTTGTGATCAGCTGTTTTAGCGCAGTTCTCCAGTGAAGGGGGGGAGTCTCCCTCCGCAGCCGGTTGGCATAGTTCCGTTGTACAGACCGACGTTAACAGCAGCCCTGTATGTGCACACGGAGACCGACTCTGTCGTCCGGTGATCGAACCGCCTTCTGGAAAAGCTTCACAAGTACGTCGGTACGCAAATGCGCTTTGTGACACAAGTGACGGTATGCATTTCAGATTAAGCACATAACCTGCGTACCAGTTATGTGCACCCCTGTACCAGAGCCATATTATTAGTATTATATGGCTCTGCCCTGTACTACAGCAAAAGTATTCTCCGTCGGGACTTCCTGCAACAACACCACGCCGTTATCAAAGATGTTCTATTGAGAAGACGATCACTCCGTGACAAAAGTTTTCAAAACCGTGGCTACTGAAATCAATCTTACTAACTGCTGTCTGTGCAATTTACTCCGCGCGAGTTGGCAGACTTTATTTAGCTTACTTTAACATCATGTCTCATGGTGGAGCTAAGCCATTTCTTGGTATGGGTGTAGCCTACCCCAGCCATATCCTGGCGCTGCCACTGGTGGCACGTATGGGGCGGGCCATTCTGCACATGCGTTAAATGCGTTAAATATTTTAACGCAATTAATTCAAAAAATTAATTACCGCCGTTAACACGATAATGACGGATCAATGTGAGGAGCTCTCAGCTGCTGTCTGTCTGTGGTATGATGTGACCTTTGACATCTGACTGTCTGTGCACACGCTGTGATTTCATTCTGAAGTGAAACTATCTGTTTGTACCAACACTGACCCCAAGATTTGACATTACGCCTCACAATATGTGATTGAAATTCTTTGGGAAAAGAACATTTTCAGAATGAGAGGGTCTTTTTGGAAATGGGTCTTTTTTTGGAAAGTGAGGATATCTTTGGGAAAGAGAGGACTGTTTCAGAAAGTAAGGAACTTCCTGGGAGAGAGGACATTTTTGGAAGGTTTTGACAATGGTTTTCGACGTCATCTTACTGTTGGGTAAAACATATCATTATTTAGTGTTGTGTGTGAAGCAGAGCCGCTTCAGCAGGAGTTACACCACTATCTATTTTAAACAGCAGTGAAGAGAAAATAAAAGTGTGTGTGTGTGTGTGTGTGTGTGATAGGGCATTGACGTGGATGCCTGCAGTAAGGGGCATGCCCTTCCCCCCACCTCCCGGTCTCCCATGACAACATCTCCCCACACACACACTGTTGAATGCCGTGTCATGTTAGTAAAGTGGGGATTTTAATAAAAGGTTTGTGGGGACCTTTCTGCAGCTCTGCTTTAACAGAAGTTAGGAAACAGAAAGTAGAAAGAGAGACAGGGAGTACAGAGTGGAGACATGAGACACTGGTGAAGACGGAGACTGTCCACTTTCCAGTAATTGCATTGTGTTCGGTTGAAGGACTTGGTGGGTCAAACTGTGACGTGCACACACACACACACACATTAAAATTCCAGCAGATTCAGCAGAAAATCACAGACTTTTCGTCCTTTTGAAACATGCGAGTGGTTACATCATTTATCTTGTTAGTATCAAATATTCCTAATTTCTTTTTTCTTTTATTTAATTGGAATTGTTACGACGCCAATCTGACCTGTTCCAACCTGTTACCTGTCTGCATGAATATTTACACACTAAACTAAACACTGCAGCAGGACCCCCTCTTGATTTCATTCATTGCATAGATTAAGAAATTAAACGTAAGCAAAACTGTTTAATAGTATTTTCTGAGTATTTCAATTCACTCTACGTTTTAAATAAGCTTTATTGGAAACCTTTATTTCCAAAGCAGTACAGATTATCATTAACATTGAGATGATTATCAACAAATACATACCATAATATGCAAAAGTCAAGTACTGTTGACTTGCCCATCAGCCTAACCTGTACGCTGTGCTTAGCGCTGATGATGAATGTTAATGTGAGTGTAAAACGTAATTACCATGCCGAACTGAGCGATGTGGATATAGGAGTTGACCTGCTAAATATCAGCATGTTACCGTCGGCCTTAGTGAGCACAGTTGTGTTTCAGGTTAAAGGTCTCCTATCGTGTAAAATGCACTTTTTTTGTTATGTCTTTTATACATAAATATGTGTCCCCTTTGTGTCAGAAAATACAACCCTCTCTCTTTTCCTCCGTACCCAAGTCTTAAAGAACTGGGCTACAACGGAGCGGATCCAGATTTGCTGCGGTCTTGACGACATCACTAAAATGTGTGCTGGCTTTACGCCCACGGCCCTATCAGAAACGTTGCTGTTTCAGAAACAATGTGCGACGTGTTTTGGAAGTAATATGGTCTTTGTTTACATTAGCAGGCATGGCTAACACTCCGAGCTAACCTGTGCTGGAGAGAGTGTGCAGGATCTAGAAAGGAGGTCACCTTGTGGTAAACCTGAGAGAGAAAAGCGTTTGAGCTGCATCCTGTTTCAGAGATCATTCTCGATGAGGTCTTGAACATGGCGTTTCATCACGGCAGCATTTAGCTGAGTTTCTGACCAGCAGGCACAAGCTCCCACTACCCCTCTTTCTCTTCTTAAAGCTAAGGACCCCACACCTGCACTTCTCTATCAGGGCTGAAGCAGAGGGCTATGAGGCACGGCTAGAACGAGTGATCTGTTCTTAGACATGTTTTGTATACATTTGTATATATCTGACACCTATTACATATGCCTAAAACTAGCATAATAGGAGACCTTTAAGTCTGTGTGGTAACTTAGCAACATTCCCATTGCCAGAGCTTTTCTGAGTCTCCTTCTGAAGGAGTAATGTTGTGTCTCTGTGTCAGTGCCTCCACCACAGACCTGTCCGGGGGCTACGACTCCGGCGGCAGCTCCCTGAGGAAGAGTCCGGACCAGTACAGCTCGAGGGGCAGCATGGACAGCCTGGACCCCCCCCAGTCCGCTCACCTTAACCCCGGAGCTCAGAACCACCACACAAACAGCGGACCCCACCCCGCCTACTCCTCCTGCCACCAGCTTTCCTCTGCCAGGTGCCCCCCCAGCTGTTACCGCCTGACCGTCTGGAAGTACAGAGCACAGCTTCTGTCTGACTTAGCTGAGACAGAAAAGCGCCTCTATTATCTAATGTTGAGGAGACGCAACTACTTGCTTGGTTCATAGCTAACATACGTACATAGCTAACATAGGTTCATAGCTAACATAGCTAACATAGGTTCATAGCTAACATACGTACATAGCTAACATAGGTTCATAGCTAACATAGGTTCATAGGTAACATACGTACATAGGTAACATAGGTACATAGGTTCATAGCTAACATAGCTAACATAGGTACATAGGTTCATAGGTAACATAGGTTCATAGGTACATAGGTTCATAGCTAACATACGTACATAGGTAACATACGTACATAGGTTCATAGGTTCATAGGTAACATAGGTTCATAGGTACATAGGTTCATAGCTAACATAGGTTCATAGGTAACATAGCTAACATAGGTTCATAGGTAACATACGTACATAGGTCCTGGTTTGGCTTAAAATATTTTTTGTTACATTATTTTAGTTACAGGCGTAAATTAGAATAAGTGAACGTTGACTGCTTTTTCACACTTAAATACTGGTATCATGGGTGAAATCCATTGTTGTTTCATCCATCCATCCTGTCTTCTTTATCACACATATGCAGCAGGACGGTGAAACCCAACGTCATCTGGGAGGAAACACTTTCCCTTTAATTGACAATGTTCTTTTCTGTATAGGAACGTTATTGTTTAAGGGGACATTGTTCTTGTAACTAAAGTTGGTGTTGAAGCTTTCACCAGTCATACTTAGTTAAAGGTTTTATGATTGGGGGTCATCGCTGCTCCACTGACAACCCCCGCCCACATTAAGCCTTAAAACATAAAGCAACAACCATACAGAAACATATGACATCACAATTATTCAAGTATGTATTCATTATTATTCAACCCATTTCCCAATTCACCGCTGAGACACTACAGGAAAGAATGAAAGGACCATGGGAGCTTTATTAGTACGATGCATTAAGCTTTTGGATAATGAACCGGTTGCCTTCTGAAAATACAAAGTCCAGCTTCACCAGCCATTTGACGTTTGCTTCAGAGCTGGAGATATCTCAATGTCATGACTTGAAATGGAATCTCTCGTCATGTTCCAGGTCCTCCAACAGCATCGACCACCTGCACAGCAAGCGAGACTCGGCCTACTCCTCCTTCTCCACCAGCTCCAGCATCCCAGAGTACCTGGCCTCCACGCCTTCCTTCAGCCCGGAGCGCTCGTATTCTCTCGAGACGGTCCTTCAGAGAGAGAGAAGAGGTGGAGAGATGCAGCAGGCGGACGTGTGCTACGCCCAGACGGTGTATGACGTCCAGAGGGGCCACGAACACCAGCTGAGCTCCACCTCCACCGCATTGCTAAGCAACAGAGATTCCAGAGGCGAGGGAGAAGCGAGGCCGGGGCACAGCAGAGAGCAACAAGGTGAACTTCCTGTTTCAGGAATAGTTTTGGGATGTTCTAATTGTTATCTGATGACATCATTTCTTCTCTTTGTGTTCTCGGTGCTTTAGGTGGGGTCTGTTACCGTGGCAGCAGCAGCAGTGGCAGCAGCAGTGGGGGTGTACCGGCATCACAAAGACACAGTGTGGGGCCAATATGGGGCCCCTCAGCCAGCCGCTGCTCATACGAGAACTTGAAGGGGGCGCCAGCTCCACCGATGCGCAGCGATAGCTACGCAGCCATCAGGAACCACGAGAGACCCAACTCCTGGTCCAGTCTGGATCACGCCCGCTCACTACGGTCAGTCACATCAGAGGGATATCCATTCTCCTCCAACAGCACTCTCATCAAAACAATGGTGCTGAGCCTGTAATGAAGAGCACAATGTCCGCCCCAACTTCAGTCATTCGCCTTCCAAAATGAGTTTTACATCCATTTAAGCTTCCAGACATGCAGATATGAAGCTGGGCTACCCTGTCTCTTAAAGTGGACTATCATGCTATATTTGAAACATATATTGTAGGGCCATACCTATATAAAACATGTCTGTGAAGTTTTTTCAAAATACCAAACAGATCATGCATTTTAGCCATGCCTCATTTCGCTCTATTTGCTCTTTTCCAGCCCTGTTTTTGCAAGGGCTGATTCTGTGGCAAATGAGCTGCAGCTGACCTTTGCAGGGGGGCGAGGCACGAGCGTCATGTTACCATGCTGTTACCATGCTGTTACCATGCTGTTACCATGCTGTTACCATGCCACGCAACCTCTCATTCCCCTGATAGGTGGAGAGTTGTCCATATAGGCGGAGCACCCCGTTCTGACGTCAGCATCAGTCTGTGTCAGATCCGTTACAGCCCCTTTTTAGAGATTTGGGTACGGAGGAAAAGAGAGAGGGTTGTGTGTTCTGACACACCGGGGACACACATTCATGTATGAAAGATGTACAAGAGTGCATTTTGCATGATAGGTCCCCTTTAAGTTAAATAGGTATTAATTCATTTACAGTAAAATCAACTCATTATTTTATTCTTGTATTTATAAATGATGTGCATCATAGCTGATGGGCTAATAATGTGACGGTTTTTATATATCTTTTTGTATTGACCAGGTGATATAAGTTAAGTAGTAGAGTAAAAAATACAGGTGTTTGTAAAGTACTAGTTAAAGGTGGGGGTAATTTTGGAGAAACCAGCTGGAGTGCGCTAGAATTAGAAAATACACAGCCGGAAAACATCTGCCACTTCCTCACAGAGCCCCTCCTCCAACACACACGAACGCGCACGTGACCAATGAGGGCATGAGATAAGTGTGTGCACAGATGGAAGGCTGACAGGCAGGTAGGCCATCCAGTTACTTTAGCCGGCTCAGATGATTGGTCGTGCTTGTTACAGAACCACGGCTTCCACAGATTATGTTTTTATGGATTTTTTGTCAAAGCACTTCAGATATTCATTGCTATCGGGACGTTAAGAGCATTCCATGGGATATAACAACAAGTGTATCTCGAGCCGGTTTCTCAAACTTACCTACCCCACCTTTAAACAAACAACAACCTCTGTAAATGACAAGGAAATGACTTGTACAATTGAATACATTATGAAATATTCTAAGATACATTACATAGCCTATTATGCTAAAGTACAGTAAACATGCAATATATGATACAATGATATTAACACATTACACTATGATACAATTAGGATATCATGATACGATAAGAAACATCTCGCAACAACATGCTGCTATCCTATAAAACTATACAATAGATAGAATCTGCAATAAAATGCTCTGATTAAATGCATTTGGATCAAATCAATGCAACACAATGCAATATGCTGGGCTATGTTACCATTCTCTACGATCCACTATGACACGATACATTATAGAATTGCCCTGTAAGGTACAATATGATATAAAACAGTTAGTATAAATTGTTGTTGTAAAATACTTGTGTAAAATGAACTTCCACTATAATGAATTGTGTTTTATATATTGTGTTCAGGTCTCTGCAGAAAGGTTCCTGGCACCACTCCAGTGGCCCTGTAGCATCAAGTGCAGGTAGATATCAATTCTATCTCCATGATGGTACACTTTTTGAATCTGCTAAAGGTTGCTCTTCTTCCCCTGAATGACCCCCAACATCACTGACTCGGTTCCTCTGGTTGCAGCGAAATGCTCGTACGGGGCCGAGGGCCAGCTCCACACCGTGATAGAGAAGAGTCCGGAGAGCAGCCCCACCATAAAGCCCCGGCAGGGCGGAGGCTTTCCCAGCCCCCCCTCCTGTCCTGGCCCTACCTCTGGACATGCAGGCCCCGGCCCCCAGCTCTTTGTGCCCACAGGGATAGACCATGTCCCCCAACATCAGCCCCTCAATGCAAAGATACCCAGTCCTATCCAGGGGCCAGGCTCCTTGGGAGGCTACCCTGCCCCCACCCAGCAGCAGCAGGGCATCGAGGGGAGAGAGGAAGGAACAACCGAGGGACGGGAGGAAAGAAGGATATCAGCTACAGCAAACGGATACCAAAACAACCCTTCTTCTTTACTGTACTCCTACCCCCCTTCGTCCACAGCTCCCTGCACTCTTCCCAGGCCTCCAGCACAACAGGCAGACAGGTAATGCTATACTTTTGACAAAAAGCTGTGCTTTTCGTGTCATTACTTCCTACCAGTAGCTGTAGCAGTTGTGTAGCTTAGTGTGTAGTTCGTTCCCAAGAGTCATACTTAAATAAAATAATTGCTAAATGCACAACTTCATGCTATTTGTTGGTGTTTCCGATTCTATAATATTCTATTCTATAATGCTAACTCAGTCTTCTACCTTTATCAGGCCTCACCAGGAAGAGTCTTACTCTGAACTCGACAGACCCTGCATGAAAACAGCCAGAGATCCATCAGAGGAACACACAACCCGCCAGGGACCTCATGGTCAAAGCTTCCAAGGGTCCCAAGTTCAAACAAGCAAGAGACCCCACAGCTTAGTGTTCCAGGAAGAGAACCAGGATTTCAATATTCCCCACATCCAATCGGCCGCTGGACACAGGGCTCCATCCTCAGAAGAATGGAGGGACCCCTGCATACCTGTCCAGTCGAGGGGAGACAGGAGAAGGTCAAGTATTGAGGAATTACTTTTGGTGACTGAAACCAGAGTCCTTCATTGATCTGCCAGACTTCTTTAGGTCAGAATTCTAGTTAGACTACTTCAACGTGGTCCATAGGAGGCTTCCACATTGAGATATCTTTGCAGAAAACCAAAAGCATGCTCAAGGATTGTAATCTTTTAACCATTGGAGAGGCTTTTTTTTTCATTAAACTCATGCACTAACATCATGCTGCTAGGCACCGCAGCCAGATACAGCCACAACAACACACTAGCACACCCTGTGTTCAACACATGTCTATCTATAACAGCCGCGACCTGACGGTTAATGGCTGTGTTGTTCATTCAATGCTCGTATGTTTTGTATCAGGCAAAATCAATAAATATCAGAAATGATTTTCCCTCCTGTACTTTTCCTCAATGGTTTCTTCCTATCGCCCTACAGATCAATGGACCAGACCAGTACTCTTTCAGAGCCAGTGACATCACCTAGGCTCGCACAGGGACAGGTTCTTCCTACCCACACACCTTCTCCCCTCTCCTGCCCCCCCCACCTCAGTGACCTCAGTGACTGGGACCACCGAGAGCAGGACAAAGACAGAGAACACCCACTGACCCGTCTGGAGGTCGCCCTTGCTGAGGTCCAGCGAGGCTCTAGCCCCAACAGTGTCATCTCTGCAGGTAGCCATGGCAACAGCAGCGTTGGCGATGGCAGCCAGGGACCTGTACGCAGCCTCTCTGTCCTGGAGAAGGTCAGTCGCTTTGAGTGTCGGGACCGCACCGGGAAGCAGCGCAGTCACAGCACCACCACGGCACAGGACAACGCCTCACATCGGAGGGTAACTCCACCCAGCTGTGATGCGGTCACCAATTCAGCGCAACTCCTCTCTGATTGGAAGTGCTTGGCCCTTGTTGGCTGTGACACTGTTTCACTGCTTGATTGTTTATGATTTTGAATTAGATGACTGAGAAGGGTCGTAACTCCCCATGTGGACCAGATGACCTCAGAAATATGCTGGAGAGAAGCAACAGCAGGACTAAAGCCCACCGGACTCTGAGCTACAGAGGAGGCAGCTGTGAACACCCGAAATACAGGTAACTGATACAACTATATAGATATAGTTACTATCATTTATCACAATACGTATTAGTAACCATTTATGACGAGTTCCCACCCTACCATGTAGGACCCCAGCAGATCCCAGCTCAGCCCTCCAGAGGAGCCGCAGCACCTTCCAGCTTGTTGAGTCCAGAGAGGTCGACAGCAGTAAGGAATTCCCCTGCACACAGGACATCCAGGACCTACTGGGCCCCATGGGGGACACGTCCTTCAAGAGGTCAGTCTTACACAGATCAGAGGCCTTTAGTTTGCATCACCAAAAAAGTAAGAGTCCTCCTACAGGTCAGAGTCCTTCAACTGCTCAGAGTCCTTCAACAGGTCAGGGTCCTCCTACAGGTCAGGGTCCTCCTACAGGTCAGGGTCCTCCTACAGGTCAGGGTCCTTCAACAGGTCAGGGTCCTCCTACAGGTCAGGGTCCTTTAACTGCTCAGAGTCCTTCAACAGGTCAGGGTCCTCCTACAGGTCAGGGTCCTCCTACAGGTCAGAGTCCTCCTACAGGTCAGGGTCCTCCTACAGGTCAGGGTCCTCCTCCAGGTCAGAGTCCTCCTACAGGTCAGGGTCCTCCTACAGGTCAGGGTCCTCCTACAGGTCAGGGTCCTCCTCCAGGTCAGGGTCCTCCTACAGGTCAGGGTCCTCCTACAGGTCAGGGTCCTCCTACAGGTCAGGGTCCTTTAACTGCTCAGAGTCCTTCAACAGGTCAGGGTCCTCCTACAGGTCAGGGTCCTCCTACAGGTCAGGGTCCTCCTACAGGTCAGAGTCCTCCTACAGGTCAGGGTCCTCCTACAGGTCAGGGTCCTCCTACAGGTCAGAGTCCTCCTACAGGTCAGAGTCCTCCTACAGGTCAGGGTCCTCCTACAGGTCAGGGTCCTCCTCCAGGTCAGGGTCCTCCTACAGGTCAGATTATTCTAACCAGTACCATGAGTCTCACACAGGAAACATGTCTCTATCAGATCTTACAGGGACTCTTTGAAAGATGCCCAGTCTAAGGTCCTGGGTTCCACCTCCTTCAGAAGGAGAGACCTGAGCTCTTCAATCAGCCCTACAGCTCCTCCGGCTCCCCCTCCCACAGCTCCTCCCCCCGTCTCGTCCTCTATCACCGAGCAGACTCAACATGTCTCTGCCAAGAACCACTCGCTGGAGAAGAAAGGTCCAAAAACCATGCCCAAACCACAGGGTGTCGTCATGGCACCACAGCTGCTCCCCCTGGTCACTTCCCTTCACACTCCGAAGGAGCGGCATGTGGTCAGCCCGGAGACTGGAGGCCCGAGCCCGCCTGCCCTCCCCAATGTCCCGCCCGTTGGTCCTCCTGGTCTGACGAGAATCTGCGGCCGCAAACGTCTGAATTTAGACCAAAAGAAGCGATCATACTCGGAGCCAGAGAACATGAACGAGGTCGGGGTTTCAGATGCTGAGACTGCTGCCCTCTTCAGGCGTGGAGGAGGTAAGTGAAGCAGAGTAACTCTTGCTCGACATGCCTCACGGTGTTGACAACACGCTAGGGGCTTGGCTTAGAGAGGCATATAGTTATCTGTTGCATTGTCAGAAACGTAGCTAGGTTTTTGCACAAACTAGCCACACGTTGGTTAAAAAGTAATGATGATGAGTCAAGCGTTTGGTTTCCAGAAATGATATACTTGTCCTGCTAAATCAGGCTTGCTAAGAGTTCACATCAGTGGTGACCTAGCTGCAGTTATCTTATGTATAAAGTGTTATTGCACGACTGCTATGTGTTGACAATGTTCAGCATCAATGCATTTAATAAGATTGGCTTTTTATTTCATATTGGACAAAAACAAATATTAACATAATTTAATTTTGTACCTAATAAAGGTTTACTTCTGGAAACGTTATTTAATACTAAGTTTAGCAAAGACTGAGCCCAGCCCTAAGGAGAACCAATGTCTTTGTTGGTATATGCTGTTTATAAATATATATAGATATATATATATATAGATATATATTTATATATATATACAGTATAACATCTATATAATATACATTATATGTAACAGATATATCATTTAGTGTCCGCATGTGACCGACCATGCGCTCTGATCTTCTGTCGTCAGATACCAGCGTGGCAGAGCGTCGGAGGATGTTTGAGCTGGAGACGAATGGAGTCGGGGGCGGGCCTCTGCAGAATGCCACTTCAAGGCCCGACTTGCGACAGCTTCAGCATGACGCTCTGGCTGATTACATGGAGAGGAAGAGAAGCGTGAAAAGAGACAAGGGAGGACAGAGGAGTGGACTGAGGCCCCGGAGTGCCTATCTGCAGCCTGCAAACAGCAGCCATGCAGGTGGGTTGGGGAGGAAGGGAAGTAGAAGCAGGATGTAGGCGTGGTGGATGGATTGAGGATAGGTGGGAGATGAAGTAAATATTGAATTGATAGACCAACCTTTGTGTTCTTGATTGTTTCCTCTTCTTATCTTCTTCCTCTCTTTCCCTCCATCTCTCCAGCGTCCTCCTGTCAATCAGACACCCGCAGCCTCTCCCCCACCTCCAGCCTGCTCTCCCTCCAGGACTCTGTTGCAGATCGAAGCTTCTCCTCCTGCTCCGCCCTCCCTCCTGGAGAGGACCTGTGGAGCCTCCAGTCCAACCTCTTCTACCCGGGCAGGGTGACCACTCCAAGGCCAGCATCGCACTCATCTACTGGGTAATAGAAACCACCCAGCTGCATCGAACACCAATGTGTTGCCATGCCAGCAATGAGGCTTGTTTGCTTTGGCCTTTCAGGGGGAGGGCTATCCCTGTGGGCCAGACTAAAATACACTATCTCAACAACATGGACGACTTCAGACCTCCAGCAGTTCAAAGTGTTCAATCATTCACTGACAAACTAAACTTCTGTTGTTAAACTTGTACAGTATTATTACAATTGGTGAACTCCTTCCAAGTCCAAGTCACTTTATTTTCAAGTTCTCTGTGTGTGTGATACAAACAGGGAGACCAAAGTGCTATTGTCACTGTCCCCAAGAATAAGGATATATAACAATATATACGTATATATACATACTTACACACACATCTGAACACCCCCTTATATATATATATATACACATACTGTACATACTCATACAGATATGTAGACATATACACACATTATGAGTTATAAATGAAAAATGTTCTAGTCTGGTAGACTTAAACGGATTCATATAATGTCAATGAATGAATGAATATATGACAAAGTTCCTGGTTTGTTCTCCCAGTGCTCCTTCTGACTCCCTCCCTGAGCTCCAGGACGGGCTCCTCCAGGACGGGCTCCTCCAGGACGGGCTCCTCCAGGATGTCCCTCCTGAAGCAGGGCTCAGGAGACAGACCTCCAGCAGCAGAGACCTGCAGCAGTCTGCCTCAGAGCACCCCCTCCACCTGGGCCTGTCCCAGCAGCTGAACGGGGCTCTGCAGAGGGCTGGCTCCGCTCGAGGCTCTGGGAGGTCAGCCTCCACTGAGGACCTCCTGGGGAGGTCTGAGGAGAGACAGATGACTCCTCAACACTGCCGCTCACGCTCCTCCCCTACGGCCCAGAGACGCCATCAGGTAACACTGCTCCCACTCATAATCCATTCAAATGATCACTATCGTTGTTGCGAGTTGCAAGTTAGCAGGACAAATATTTGCCCTATTATAATATAACCAAGAAATAAAATAATCATAATATGAAATGATTTGTTGATGAGTGTAGTTATTTCCATTGTCTGCTACTTAGTACTTTTCCTCCACTACATGTATTAATCCCTTTAGTTACTTCACAGATCTGGATGAATGATGTGAAATCTAACCAAGTGTTGAATCAGACTTTAGTTCCACCTGGAGTAAATCCACCAGCTACCCTGCAGTCTACAAAGTACTTCAGACTAGCTGCACCTCCACCAGCTTTGAGAACACTTTCATGATCAATCATTATAAAACATATCTTATATATTATTCTGAAATGGACCAATCTGCACAACGACTACTTTTACTGTCTTTCACTATATTTAGATGAGAATACTTTTATACTTTCACTTGAGGAACATCTTGAATGCAGGACTTTTACTGTCACAGAGTATTCCTACACTCTGGTACTTCTACTTTTACTAAGTACAAGATCTGAGTACTTCTACTTTTACTCAAGTACAAGATCTGAGTACTTCTACTTTTACTCAAGTACAAGATCTGAGTACTTCTCCAGCCTCTGGTAGTTGTTGATCATGCCAGTATTAGGTGTCGGCTGGTTATTGGCGCAGACGGTTACTCGGGAGTGAAAGTGCAGTGCCTGCTAGAGATGTGCCTGTGTGGCTGCTTCGAAGGGTTTAGAAGTGAGTCTGTGGCCTCAACCAGCTCAGAGCCCTTTCAAGTGTGTGAATCAGGTTTGATGAATGCTTTAGAAAGGACACGTTCAAACTGGCCGACACCTTTTTGAGGTTAGTCAGCGTTTACATTACCAAGTGCCTTACTGCAACTAGCACATGGAGAAACAGGAACCTTCTCTAATGCGTTTCCTGGAGAGTTCCCCAATGGAATACTGAGATTTAGTACATGTTTGACAATATGTGATTCATTACAATGTGTGCATAGTCCAGTGGGGTGCCTGTTTGACCCTGTGCTTCCTGTTCTCTTCCCTCGGGCTAAATTGTCACTTAGGTTCCAGTATTTTCGCTCAATAAGGCGTTTATAGTTATGTATGATAGTTGTATCCTCTGTTTGGTATCTGTATGTCCGATAAAGTTCTTATAGGGATTACTTAGTCAACATGTCTACTTTCCCTTTTCCTTCTGCCGTTACAAGAGCAGGGACCCCGAGGAAGGACATTTCAAATTCCGTACAATGTAAGTGCGGGTTAAAATGCTACATTACATACACAAGAACCTGCCTGTATCAGCAACACAAGTAGCCGCTAAATAATTGTTCTGATATGTTCAACATCACATGCAGCACAAATTCCATATCTCGCAATATAAACGAAAGTGAAGCATAATTGTGTTAACCGCCAATGATTAAGATCCATCATTTAATGTATTCATCCTCGTTCCATCGTTAACTGAATGTCCTGAAGTCGGGCCAGCAGTTTTTCCTCACTCCTGCTAACAGACATTCAGACACACAAAGCAAGAGGAACATCTAGTCAACTTCTTGGCATACTTAATAAAAACAAACTGTACATATTGCTTCAAAAAATAGTATAATGTTTAATAAGGATACAATAAAGGTGTACCAGTATACATTTTTTGGCCACCTATTGGTCCAAAATAAAATATCCTACTCAAATGGAGTAAAGAATGGATGTAGACATTCCCGGCCCTCATGGTGTATCCAGTTCATTCATGACATGTTGCCATTAAGGGACATTAGGCGCAGAGGCACACAGGAAATACCCAGAGTCTTCAACGTTTCCTGTGAGGTGCCAGAGAGCCGGTGGCTGGGCGCTGTCCGATGTGGATGACTGCAAAGATAACACACATAACTTCATCATACACACGTCTACAGAGTTCTTAAAGAATGCAGTAAAGGATGAATTGCTCTTCTATCTGCTTCAGTGATCAGAGCATGCTGTGCCACATAAACATCATTACACTTCAGTCAGACAAACAGACACTCTGTCCTCTAACTTTAGACCCGTCCACACAGAGACGAAACGCGTTGTATCCACTACAGTTCTCTATCGTATAGAACAGCGGTTTTCAAAGTGTGAGGCGCGCCTCCCCTGGGGGGCGCCAGAGAGCTTCAGGGGAGGCGCAGCGTGAGAAAAAAATAACGAGAAACAGTGAAATCTAGCTAGTTAACTTCAGCTAACTTTATACGAGCGGCAACATGGATCAATTTTTAGTGAAGTTACCTAAAGTGAGAGAGGAGACAGCGTCTGGCAGAAAACATCAGCTTTGTTTTGAAATAAAAGTTGTGGCTCATCGGACATTTATGAGAGAAAATCCCTAATGTCCGAGTGCAAGTGAATGCAGCACAAGACGCGAGCCTTGTAACCCCTCCCCCGGCCCTGGCGCGAGCGAGGAAATGTGATTGGCGGCGATTTCATTTGAACGGGACGGCGCATTCGGACTCAAGCACTGAAGGAATGAGGTATTTGCGGTTTACAATGACAGAAGAGCCTGTCAGTGTGGCTGCACTCAGCATTGAATCAAAACGCACTAAAGCTTTGGATCTTAATCAGTTTGTGAGGCGTTTTGCTGAACAAGATGGCAATCGCCGCATTCAGCTGTTATAGGCATGCCAACTTGATGCTCTGCTCACGGATGACTCGATAAGCATAACAAACTGTTAAGATGATGACCTTACGCTTGTAAATATATTTTTTCTTTGTGGGGTCTGCCCCCAAAAAACAGTTTGAAGTCCTGAGAAAGTCAAATAAGACGGTGTGTAAAACTACACTGCCCAGCCAAAAGAAAGTAACCGCTTTGATTTAACTAGGCCAGTAGGTAAGGGCATTCCACTGGATAATAATACCCCCTGCATTATAGCAACAACAACAACAACAACAACAACAATAATAGCAATAATAATTGGGAGGCGGGGCGCGGCTGTTCTTATGTTCTCTGAGGGGAGGCTCACCTTCCCACACTTTGAAAACCCCTGGTTAAACAATACATCTCACTGCAGCCTAAGGCTCTGATGTTTTTAATTAAGAAGTCTTTGAACATACCAGCAAGGACCATTTTGGAGGCTGTATCCTAACCCTACAACTCACTGCTTTGGTGTATGTTTTACCACACTGGAATATGTATGCCCAATTTTAAGATTTTAAATACTCAATGTAGGAAGCAACTTTATTGTACTAAAGTCAAAGTAGAAGTGTAGGAATACTCTGTTAGTATAAGTCCTGCATTCAAAATATTACTCAAATAAAAGTACAAAAGTATTATCATCAAAATATTATCAAAGTAGTCGTTGTGGAGATTGGTCCATCTCAGAATAATATATAAGATATGTTTTATAATGATTGATCATGAAAGTGTTCTCAGAGCTGGTGAAGGTGCAGCTAGTCTGAAGTACTTTGTAGACTGCAGGGTAGCTGGTGGAGGTGCAGCTAGTCTGAAGTACTTTGTAGACTGCAGGGTAGCTGGTGGAGGTGCAGCTAGTCTGAAGTACTTTGTAGACTGCAGGGTAGCTGGTGGAGGTGCAGCTAGTCTGAAGTACTTTGTAGACTGCAGGGTAGCTGGTGGAGGTACAGCTAGTCTGAAGTACTTTGTAGACTGCAGGGTAGCTGGTGGAGGTTCAGCTAGTCTGAAGTACTTTGTAGACTGCAGGGTAGCTGGTGGATTTACTCCAGGTGGAACTAAAGTCTGATTCAACACTTGGTTAGATTTCACATCATTCATCCACATCTGTGAAATAACTAAAAGGTATTAAATACATGTAGTGGAGGAAAAGTACACCATGTACCTCTGAATTGTAGTGGGGTAGAAGTACAAAGTCTCAAAAAGTTCTAGTATCTCAAAATTGTACTTGAGTAAATGTACTTAGTTACTTGACACCAGTGGTTTTGGTTTGAGCACTGAAGCTACTGACAGCTCTGAGTCAGGAGCGTCACACTCCAGTTTAGTGTGTGATGAGGTCTGTGGTCCCTTAGGGATCGCAGAGGCCACTACCGGGATTTTGTTTTCCAATCCGTAAGAGACACAGAAGCAACAACTTGTTTAGAGCAGCAGGTGCGTAAGGTTTATATATATTTTAAAAACACATCATTAAAAACAATAATTTGGTACTATTAACTGTACAATTAAACAAAGGTAAACAATAAAGTTCCAGGAACAAATGAATATCAGGGCACCCGGGGACCTGGTGGTTAAGACACATCCCGTCTGAATGCAATCATTATTGTTCAATTCAAGCCACAGACCTCTGCTGCTCATTGTCCCCCTCCTTCTCCTGCTTAACTCTGCTGCTGCAATCGAGCTCACGTTTTAGCACAGACTATAGAGAGTGCCCAGCCAACAACCACAACCTGTTGAAGTTATTTTTATATTTATTACAACCATAAAAAAAACCTTATCAAAAGCCCATTGTTATTATACCATAAAGTTGAGGGGGAAGAATGGAGACATGACAGATGCTTTTCTTGATTTATGCATGCACTAAACTACTCTCATGATGACTTCAACAGTATAGCAATGCTCTTAAGCTATTGGAGTATTCAAATGAAGAAGATGAGAACAAGACAAAGATTGCACATGGCTTTTAAAATGCAATAGGATCAAACCTTACTGATTCAGGGGGGTTTACAATAGTAATGACTCACTGTGTGTGTGTGTGTGTGTGTGTGTGTGTGTGTGTGTGTGTGTGTGTGTGTGTGTGTGTGTGTGTGTGTGTGTGTGTGTGTGTGTGTGTGTGTGTGTGTGTGTGTGTGTGTGTGTGTGTGTGTGTGTGTGTGTGTGTGTGTGTGTGTGTGTGTGTGTGTGTGTGTGTGTGTGTGTGTGTGTGTGTGTGTGTGTGTGTGGCAGGACCCTGCAGGTGACGGCAGGATGTCGGGGGTCTGTTATCCTGAACCTGGACGCCCCTCTCTGGCTGAGGACAGGTCGGTCCCATCCACACTCTGGTCATGTGATCGTGAACAAACAGCTGATGGTTCTAATCCCTCACCTGCCCCTCCCTGTCATCTCATTTATCTTGTTTCTCAGTTCAGTAAATGTTGGGCAGGCATGATCTTTATTTCTGATGATCCAAAACTAATTCTATGAAGTCATCTATGAAAACAAGTGGGTTTAAAAAAGCTAGGAATGTATATTCTCAGGATAATTGTTCTAAGTGTTTGCTTTGGTAACCCTCATCGTGGCCATCATGTACCTCGTGTATCTCTCTTAATAGAGATATTCAAATATACTGCGAAGAAAACCCAAATGTATTTAGTTCTATTTAGAATGTGTGGCTGTGGTCCACTCCAGCCAGAAGATTAAACATAAGAGAAGAGAAAATATTTTGCGGAGGATAGATGAAGGGAAGAAGGGACAGAGTAAAAAGGTAGATGTGAAGGAGGTAAAGGGCAAATCAAGGAATGTAATGAAGGGAAGTGCATGAGGTGAAAAGGAAGGAGAAATGGGGGAAACAAGAAGGAAAGGTCCTTGGAAAGGAGCTACAGGGGGAAGATGGAGGAGGAAGGTGAATAAGGAGACAAAGAAATCAAGGAGTCAGATGACCAGAAAGAAAGAAGGGAAGAAAGATTTAAGAGGAGTGAGATTCTAAAGGGCAGAGTGAGTGAGAGGAGTGAAGAAGGGAGGAACTGAGGAATCTAAAGAAGCAGAGAAAACTCCCTGACACGGAGAAAGAAAAATAAACAAGTCCAGCGACATAATTCACTTGAAACTCTCAAATATGTTCCCCCTATAAATGTGAAGGTCAAAGGTCACTTCAGGAATGTGAATGATCTCTGGGCTGAAGAAATAAGAAAGTGACAATTCCAATACACAACACTTCTAAAACGTTAGATGTATTCCTTTCAGGCCCGGTTCCAGAACAAAGTGACTCTGCATCTGAGATTAGAGAGGGTGCAGTGGTAAAGTGCTATTTTTATAAGTGGGGAGTGGACCTAACACCCTCTAGGGCAGTGCTTCTTAAAGGGTGGTCCGCGAGCGCCCCCTAGTGGTCCGTGAGTATATTGGTACAATTTCACATTTTAAATAAATTAAAGTTTTACGCACTCCTGCGGGAATATCTCCGCAATGGAGCGAGCTTAAGTTTAACTTTTGATTGTATGATATAGCCCAGCGCAACACCTTCGTCACACATGTTGCAACTTGTTTGTACCATTTTCAGGCGATTTGTAATCTGTTCTAGAGAAACGATGTGATTTTGGATATTTGTGGAGTTAGGTGGTCCGCGAGTGTTTTTTTATTGGTTAAGTGGTCCTTGGTATGAAAAAGTTTGAGAAACACTGCTCTAGGGGGGTCCTCACCTCCTCTAGGGGGGTCCAGGGACATGCTCCCCTGGGAAGAACGGCTGCGGCTGCTCCACCTCCGTGGGCGAGGCGGGCAACGCCGACGAGTCGGGCGTTAGTGTCCACGACAGTGGCCGCGGGTAACGTAATATCCCCATGATCTAAACTGTTATACCTGCAGTAGATGCAGTGTTACTGCTGGCGATAAGGGCTGGTTGTTTTAACCATTTTCTGATGTCCATCACTGACTGCTGTGTAAGCACCTTGCAGGTGACGAACGCGCAGCGGCACAGGTCACGCACACCTGACATAATAATAACGTTACTTACCATTTAAATTGACCAAATAAATGCAGCAGACTGTTATTTAACCACAATTACAATGTATTTTATTTCAACTAAATTCTTCTTATTATTACTATTATTATTATTATATATGTAATATTTTTCACTTTTTTTTTTCACTTTTCCTTTTTTTCTTTTTTTCACTTTTCATTTTTCAAATGAGGGTGCATAACGACACCCGTATGCACCCCCGTAGAACCGGGCCTGATTCCTTTCCAACCTGTCAGCACCCCCCACAGACTGTGGCGGTCATTACAGCCAATCAGAACCAAGCACACGCCTGAGTCTGTACAGATGAAGCTTACAAGCAGGAAGGAATGTGACCCGGACATATTATAACAATATCATTAACATTTATTAGTTTTTCTCTAATATCTTTCTTCGGTATGGTTTGTTTTGAACTGTGTACAATGCTCTTAGATGTTCTTTTTGTTTTGTCTTTTTCTAAACCATATTCGATTGTTAAATGAAGTCAAATGTAATTCTCTGACACAGCAACAACTCAACTAAACATATTACCTTCAGCATGTTCCCCCATTTCTTTAATTGTCTCTACATGTGTCTGTCTTTCAGACCTGCAGTGGTCCCACTCTTCTCTCTGCGAGGCTCCAGAAACAGTCTGAACTCCGTCCAGCCTGCAGGGCCTTCACAAGGTGATTCAAAACATTCTGTTAACTGCATTTAAACTGAGAAGACACATGTCTGAGCACACAGAGATGTCTCTCACATTCTGATGTTCTTCTAGTTTGGGGTCAAACTGTCATTTAAAAAAAATATGTTATTATTTTCAGCAGTTACAAAGTGATACAATACTAAAACATTTAGGACAAAACAACAACACATAATAAAACCCACACAACAGACCAGACCAGGATAGAAATAAATGAGAAAAAGAACGTTAGATGTATGCCTATAGTTATAACACTGAACCATTCGTCCCTCATGTATAGTGCTATTATATGGACCAGTTCCTATTTTGAGATGAATCTATACCCAACACTTTCTTAATCTCGCTTCGAATTGACCCCCAAAAATATATAACTTTAGGGCACGACCGGATGAGATTTCTTTGAATCTGGCATCTTGAGCACATGGACATATGTGAGAGCACTGACTCCTCTGTGACTCTTCCTTGTGTTCTGATCCAAGACCCAGGCTCCTCCCACACTCCTGTCACTTGTAGGGAGCGACAGAGGCTCAGCGAGCGGCAGAGAGCCAGCAGCACTTCCACCTTGGCGGCCTCTGTGGGCCTGCCCTCGCCCCTCTCCCCCCCTGGAGCTCTGGACAGTGGCAGCGCTGAGTGGCATGCAAGTGAGCGGCTGAGCCAGGCCAACCTGGACGCCATCACCTTCCCCGGAACACTCAGCAACACGACCCTGGTGACGGACGGACAGACCAGACACAGTTTCAGTGACTGCAGAGGATTAGAAGACACCGCGGGAGACATCTGTAGAGAGAGAGCATCCAGTTTAGACATGATAGCAGTTTCACCGGTGATGCCAACACACCTGCCCCATATCCAGCTGGCATCCCCACCAAACAGGAAGGACAGCGGAACCACTCCATCGTCTCCGCCCCCATCCTACCATCCGTCCATCCCCCAGCACCTGTCCTCCCTGCGGATCTCTGAGTCCAGCCTCTTCAGCTGCAGCGACCAGCCGGTAGAGTCTACGCCAGGCCGACCGCTGGACGACTTTGATGAGGTGTTCCTTCAAAATCCTGACCCTCCATCACCACATATCAAAGAGACAAGCCTCCTGGAGGACTTCCCTCCTCCTCCTCCCCCTCCTCCCCTGGAGTTGGAGGAGGAAGCTGGACACCAGACTGTTGGGAGGTTTGTTGAAGAATGATTTTAAACCTCAATCTAAATATAATGATTATGGACCTTTTAGATTATTTTTTTACTGACTGAATTAATTAACTTTTTCTCTGTTCTTGTCCCTTTATTCAGTCCAAGCATGGAGTTCTTAAACAACTCCCTGCCCTCCCCTCCATTGTCACCTTCTTCCTCCTCAACTCCTCTGTCTGAACCCATCCTCCTTCCTACCCTGACGCCACAGCCCTCAACCTTCACCACATCCACCCAACCCTTGGACAGCCTCAGTCTGGAGTACCAGCACCTGCCCAGGAGGGAGAAGACCTGGGACGAGCTGCGAGTGGAGGCGCTGGCCCGGCAGCTGGTGGGTTCCTCCAGTCAGACCTTTGTTTGGATAAAGGATGCTGTACCTTCTATACAGCTGATTTCACTCATACTTACTTCTGATAATACCTTTGTTTTTGTCCATCTATTTCTGACTCTGTTTTACTTGGATCAAACGTTATTTGTTTTGTCCAAAATGATGACTCATCGTGTGTCCTCTGACTCCTTCTGTGTAGTAAAATTCACTTCATGTATCCCCGCTCATTTTCAAACTTCCATTTAATCCTTGATACATCCATGGTTTAAGTGCTGATGTCTTAGTTCTTCTGGTTTAGCATTAGTATTTCAACATTTTACTTGAGATCATGTACAGATACACTGCGCCTATGGATTGGTTTTACAGCATTTATCCGCTGGACACTTTATTGTAACTCTCACGTCTTTGTTTCCAGGTGTTGCAGGACAGCTCTCTGGCGCCCCTCCTGGACACGTGGGGGGGTAAATCCACCGTAGAGCTTATGGAGGAGACTTTTCCAAACAGCAGATTGGTTGCTAACTCACTGTGGCAAGGCAGTGTCAGATTGGAGGACAGGTAATTCCCTCATGTGTTTTGCCTTTGTATATTCTTCTACTTTTTTTATTATTATCAAAACTCTTTTCTGCGTGAATGTTTCATTTATATTCCTGATCGTGAACTGATGAAAAAGAAAAATCTCACTGGTCACCGGCTTGAGTTTCAAAACAGGATCCATGTATTTATTATCCTCTCAAGAAGGGAAGTAGTCATCACATACAGAGCATCAAGTAGTTCCTGAACAGTGTCCTTCACATGCTGAGATACAAGAGAGGGAGTCACACAGTCACAAGATGGAGGAACATAGTTCAAGGTTCAAGGTTGTTTATTTAGTCATAATATAAAAGCAGTATTCAAAGTATTCAAATGCAATGCCTTTGGTATCATGTGCACCTCCTTGAAAGAGTACATTCAGTATTTCCCCAACACTTGTAATGTATGACGTTCCCTGCCTAGGATCCAAGATGGCGTCTGTGATCCTGCACAGAGCGCGGCGGCTGCTCCAGGGAGAGAGACGGATCTGGATGAGCATGAGAAGGACCTGAACACCAAGAAGGTCTGAGGCCTCTCTCATTTCATCATCACAATAATAATTATCATAATTGTATTCATAATTGTATTCTTTCATAATCATATATAATATAATAAAGATTATAAAAACTATTTGTATTATTCATATTCTTCTTATTGTTATTATTATAAATATGATATTATTGTTATTATTACTATAATAAATATTAGCTATTAAATATTACTATTATAGTTACGATTATAAAATATATTCTTATTATTAATATTATACATATTAGCTTTTAACGATTATAATAAAGACTATAAAAAGTATTATTAACTGTATGACTTGCTGAGCAGCTGGAGCTGTGTGAGGCTCTGCGGGGCAGCGTGGCGGCGCTGCGGCAGGAGAAGGAGGCGCTGAGTGAGGAGCAGAGGGGGCACCAGGAGCTGGGGGCCGGCGTGGAGACGCTGCTGCAGGGACACCTCAGACCCAACGAGAGGGACAAGTACAGCATGTTCATAGGTACGCGGCAGAATGGGTTTAAGAAGCCAGAAATATGTCAACATGCTGCCGTGTATCACAGTGTATCACATGCTGCCTGTGTTCCAGGGGACCTGGAGAGGATGGTCAACCTGCTGCTGTCTCTGTGCAGCCGGCTGTCCAGGATCCACAGAGCTCTGCTGGCTCTGGAGAGAGAGGAGCAGACGCAGGAGGATAGGGCCGGCGAGAGGGTGAGACAGGATGCTCTGCTGCTCTGCTGCTCTGCGACTCAGCGACTCAGTGACTCTGTGACTCAGTGACTCTGTGACTCTGTGACTCTGCTACTCAGTGACTCTGTGACTCTGCTACTCTGCGAGACTCAGCGACTCAGCGACTCTGTGACTCGGCGACTCAGTGACTCTGTGACTCAGTGACTCTGTGACTCTGCTACTCAGTGACTCTGTGACTCTGCTACTCTGCGAGACTCAGCAACTCTGCGACTCTGTGACTCGGCGACTCTGCGACTCTGTGACTCTGTGACTCAGTGACTCTGCTACTCAGTGACTCTGTGACTCAGTGACTCGGCGACTCTGTGACTCTGCTACTCTGCGAGACTCAGCGACTCGGCGACTCTGCGACTCTGCGACTCAGCGACTCTGTGACTCTGTGACTCAGTGACTCTGCGACTCAGTGACTCTGTGACTCTGTGACTCTGAGACTCTGCGACTCTGTGACTCTGCGAGACTCAGCTACTCAGTGACTCTGCTACTCAGTGACTCAGTGACTCTGCGAGACTCAGCGACTCTGTGACTCAGTCCCTCTGCTACTCAGTGACTCTGTGACTCTGCGACACTCAGCGACTCTGTGACTCAGTGACTCTGAGACTCAGCGACTCTGTGACTCTGTGACTCAGTGACTCTGCGAGACTCAGCGACTCTGTGACTCAGTGACTCTGCTACTCAGTGACTCAGTGACTCTGCGAGACTCAGCGACTCTGTGACTCAGTGACTCTGTGACTCAGTGACTCTGCTACTCAGTGACTCAGTGACTCTGAGACTCTGCGACTCTGTGACTCAGCGACTCTGCGACTCTGTGACTCTGTGACTCTGCTACTCAGTGACTCAGTGACTCTGCTACTCAGTGACTCTGTCACTCTGCGACTCTGTGACTCAGCTACTCTGTGACTCAGCTACTCTGTGACTCTGCGAGACTCAGCGACTCTGTGACTCAGTGACTCTGCTACTCAGTGACTCTGTGACTCAGTGACTCTGTGACTCTGCGAGACTCAGCGACTCTGTGACTCAGTGACTCTGAGACTCAGCGACTCTGTGACTCTGTGACTCTGCGAGACTCAGCGACTCTGTGACTCTGCTACTCAGTGACTCTGTGACTATGCGAGACTCAGCGACTCTGTGACTCAGTGACTCTGTGACTCAGTGACTCTGCTACTCAGTGACTCAGTGACTCTGAGACTCTGCGACTCTGCGACTCTGTGACTCAGCGACTCTGTGACTCTGTGGCTCTGTGACTCTGAGACTCAGTGACTCTGCTACTCAGTGACTCTGAGACTCTGCGACTCTGTGACTCAGCGACTCTGTGACTCAGTGACTCTGCTACTCAGCGACTCAGTGACTCTGAGACTCTGCGACTCTGTGACTCAGCGACTCTGCGACTCTGTGACTCAGTGACTCTGCTACTCAGTGACTCAGTGACTCTGAGACTCTGCGACTCTGTGACTCAGCGACTCTGCGACTCTGTGACTCTGTGACTCAGTGACTCAGTGACTCTGCTACTCAGTGACTCTGCGAGACTCAGCGACTCTGTGACTCAGTGACTCTGCTACTCAGTGACTCTGTGACTCAGTGACTCAGTGACTCTGCTACTCAGTGACTCTGCGAGACTCAGCGACTCTGTGACTCTGTGACTCAGTGACTCTGTGACTCAGTGACTCTGCTACTCAGTGACTCTGTGACTCTGCGAGACTCAGCGACTCTGTGACTCAGTGACTCTGAGACTCAGCGACTCTGTGACTCTGTGACTCAGTGACTCTGTGACTCTGCGAGACTCAGCGACTCTGTGACTCAGTGACTCTGCTACTCTGTGACTCAGTGACTCTGTGACTCAGTGACTCTGTGACTCTGTGACTCTGAGACTCTGCGACTCTGTGACTCTGCGAGACTTAGCTACTCAGTGACTCTGCTACTCAGTGACTCAGTGACTCTGCGAGACTCAGCGACTCTGTGACTCAGTGACTCTGCTACTCAGTGACTCTGTGACTCTGCGAGACTCAGCGACTCTGTGACTCTGCTACTCAGTGACTCTGAGACTCTGCGACTCTGTGACTCTGCGACTCTGTGACTCAGTGACTCTGCTACTCAGTGACTCAGTGACTCTGAGACTCTGCGACTCTGCGACTCTGTGACTCAGCGACTCTGTGACTCAGTGACTCTGCTACTCAGTGACTCAGTGACTCTGAGACTCTGCGACTCTGCGACTCTGTGACTCTGCGACTCTGTGACTCAGTGACTCTGCTACTCAGTGACTCAGTGACTCTGCGAGACTCAGCGACTCTGTGACTCAGTGACTCTGCTACTCAGTGACTCAGTGACTCTGCGAGACTCAGCGACTCTGTGACTCAGTGACTCTGTGACTCAGTGACTCTGCTACTCAGTGACTCAGTGACTCTGAGACTCTGCGACTCTGTGACTCAGCGACTCTGCGACTCTGTGACTCTGTGACTCTGCTACTCAGTGACTCAGTGACTCTGCTACTCAGTGACTCTGTCACTCTGCGACTCTGTGACTCAGCTACTCTGTGACTCAGCTACTCTGTGACTCTGCGAGACTCAGCGACTCTGTGACTCAGTGACTCTGCTACTCAGTGACTCTGTGACTCAGTGACTCTGTGACTCTGCGAGACTCAGCGACTCTGTGACTCAGTGACTCTGTGACTCAGTGACTCTGTGACTCTGCGAGACTCAGCGACTCTGTGACTCTGCTACTCAGTGACTCTGTGACTATGCGAGACTCAGCGACTCTGTGACTCAGTGACTCTGTGACTCAGTGACTCTGCTACTCAGTGACTCAGTGACTCTGAGACTCTGCGACTCTGCGACTCTGTGACTCAGCGACTCTGTGACTCTGTGGCTCTGTGACTCTGAGACTCAGTGACTCTGCTACTCAGTGACTCTGAGACTCTGCGACTCTGTGACTCAGCGACTCTGTGACTCAGTGACTCTGCTACTCAGCGACTCAGTGACTCTGAGACTCTGCGACTCTGCGACTCTGTGACTCAGCGACTCTGCGACTCTGTGACTCTGCTACTCAGTGACTCAGTGACTCTGAGACTCTGCGACTCTGTGACTCAGCGACTCTGCGACTCTGTGACTCTGTGACTCAGTGACTCAGTGACTCTGCTACTCAGTGACTCTGTCACTCTGCGACTCTGAGACTATGCGACTCTGTGACTCTGTGACTCAGCTACTCTGTGACTCTGCGAGACTCAGCGACTCTGTGACTCAGTGACTCTGCTACTCAGTGACTCTGCTACTCAGTGACTCTGCTACTCAGTGACTCTGCGAGACTCAGCGACTCTGTGACTCTGTGACTCAGTGACTCTGTGACTCAGTGACTCTGCTACTCAGTGACTCTGTGACTCTGCGAGACTCAGCGACTCTGTGACTCAGTGACTCTGAGACTCAGCGACTCTGTGACTCTGTGACTCAGTGACTCTGTGACTCTGCGAGACTCAGCGACTCTGTGACTCAGTGACTCTGCTACTCTGTGACTCAGTGACTCTGTGACTCAGTGACTCTGTGACTCTGTGACTCTGAGACTCTGCGACTCTGTGACTCTGCGAGACTTAGCTACTCAGTGACTCTGCTACTCAGTGACTCAGTGACTCTGCGAGACTCAGCGACTCTGTGACTCAGTGACTCTGCTACTCAGTGACTCTGTGACTCTGCGAGACTCAGCGACTCTGTGACTCTGCTACTCAGTGACTCTGAGACTCTGCGACTCTGTGACTCTGCGACTCTGTGACTCAGTGACTCTGCTACTCAGTGACTCAGTGACTCTGAGACTCTGCGACTCTGCGACTCTGTGACTCAGCGACTCTGTGACTCAGTGACTCTGCTACTCAGTGACTCAGTGACTATGAGACTCTGCGACTCTGCGACTCTGTGACTCTGCGACTATGTGACTCAGTGACTCTGCTACTCAGTGACTCAGTGACTCTGAGACTCTGCGACTCTGTGACTCAGCGACTCTGCGACTCTGTGACTCTGTGACTCAGTGACTCTGAGACTCAGCGACTCTGTGACTCAGTGACTCTGTGACTCTGCGAGACTCAGCGACTCTGTGACTCTGCTACTCAGTGACTCTGTGACTATGCGAGACTCAGCGACTCTGTGACTCAGTGACTCTGAGACTCAGCGACTCTGTGACTCAGTGACTCTGTGACTCTGCGAGACTCAGCGACTCTGTGACTCTGCTACTCAGTGACTCTGTGACTATGCGAGACTCAGCGACTCTGTGACTCAGTGACTCTGTGACTCAGTGACTCTGCTACTCAGTGACTCAGTGACTCTGAGACTCTGCGACTCTGCGACTCTGTGACTCAGCGACTCTGTGACTCTGTGGCTCTGTGACTCTGAGACTCAGTGACTCTGCTACTCAGTGACTCTGAGACTCTGCGACTCTGTGACTCAGCGACTCTGTGACTCAGTGACTCTGCTACTCAGCGACTCAGTGACTCTGAGACTCTGCGACTCTGCGACTCTGTGACTCAGCGACTCTGCGACTCTGCGACTCTGTGACTCAGTGACTCTGCTACTCAGTGACTCAGTGACTCTGAGACTCTGCGACTCTGTGACTCAGCGACTCTGCGACTCTGTGACTCTGTGACTCAGTGACTCAGTGACTCTGCTACTCAGTGACTCTGTCACTCTGCGACTCTGAGAGTCTGCGACTCTGTGACTCTGTGACTCAGCTACTCTGTGACTCTGCGAGACTCAGCGACTCTGTGACTCAGTGACTCTGCTACTCAGTGACTCTGTGACTCAGTGACTCAGTGACTCTGCTACTCAGTGACTCTGCGAGACTCAGCGACTCTGTGACTCTGTGACTCAGTGACTCTGTGACTCAGTGACTCTGCTACTCAGTGACTCTGTGACTCTGCGAGACTCAGCGACTCTGTGACTCAGTGACTCTGAGACTCAGCGACTCTGTGACTCTGTGACTCAGTGACTCTGTGACTCTGCGAGACTCAGCGACTCTGTGACTCAGTGACTCTGCTACTCTGTGACTCAGTGACTCTGTGACTCTGTGACTCTGAGACTCTGCGACTCTGTGACTCTGCGAGACTTAGCTACTCAGTGACTCTGCTACTCAGTGACTCAGTGACTCTGCGAGACTCAGCGACTCTGTGACTCAGTGACTCTGCTACTCAGTGACTCTGTGACTCTGCGAGACTCAGCGACTCTGTGACTCTGCTACTCAGTGACTCTGAGACTCTGCGACTCTGTGACTCTGCGACTCTGTGACTCAGTGACTCTGCTACTCAGTGACTCAGTGACTCTGAGACTCTGCGACTCTGCGACTCTGTGACTCAGCGACTCTGTGACTCAGTGACTCTGCTACTCAGTGACTCAGTGACTATGAGACTCTGCGACTCTGCGACTCTGTGACTCTGCGACTCTGTGACTCAGTGACTCTGCTACTCAGTGACTCAGTGACTCTGAGACTCTGCGACTCTGTGACTCAGCGACTCTGCGACTCTGTGACTCTGTGACTCAGTGACTCAGTGACTCTGCTACTCAGTGACTCTGTCACTCTGCGACTCTGAGACTCTGCGACTCTGTGACTCTGTGACTCAGCTACTCTGTGACTCTGCGAGACTCAGCAACTCTGTGACTCAGTGACTCTGCTACTCAGTGACTCTGAGACTCTGCGACTCTGTGACTCTGCGAGACTCAGCTACTCAGTGACTCTGCTACTCAGTGACTCAGTGACTCTGCGAGACTCAGCGACTCTGTGACTCAGTCCCTCTGCTACTCAGTGACTCTGTGACTCTGCGACACTCAGCGACTCTGTGACTCAGTGACTCTGAGACTCAGCGACTCTGTGACTCTGTGACTCAGTGACTCTGCGAGACTCAGCGACTCTGTGACTCAGTGACTCTGCTACTCAGTGACTGAGTGACTCTGCGAGACTCAGCGACTCTGTGACTCAGTGACTCTGTGACTCAGTGACTCTGCTACTCAGTGACTCAGTGACTCTGAGACTCTGCGACTCTGTGACTCAGCGACTCTGCGACTCTGTGACTCTGTGACTCTGCTACTCAGTGACTCAGTGACTCTGCTACTCAGTGACTCTGTCACTCTGCGACTCTGTGACTCAGCTACTCTGTGACTCAGCTACTCTGTGACTCTGCGAGACTCAGCGACTCTGTGACTCAGTGACTCTGCTACTCAGTGACTCTGTGACTCAGTGACTCTGTGACTCTGCGAGACTCAGCGACTCTGTGACTCAGTGACTCTGAGACTCAGCGACTCTGTGACTCAGTGACTCTGTGACTCTGCGAGACTCAGCGACTCTGTGACTCTGCTACTCAGTGACTCTGTGACTATGCGAGACTCAGCGACTCTGTGACTCAGTGACTCTGTGACTCAGTGACTCTGCTACTCAGTGACTCAGTGACTCTGAGACTCTGCGACTCTGCGACTCTGTGACTCAGCGACTCTGTGACTCTGTGGCTCTGTGACTCTGAGACTCAGTGACTCTGCTACTCAGTGACTCTGAGACTCTGCGACTCTGTGACTCAGCGACTCTGTGACTCAGTGACTCTGCTACTCAGCGACTCAGTGACTCTGAGACTCTGCGACTCTGCGACTCTGTGACTCAGCGACTCTGTGACTCAGTGACTCTGCTACTCAGTGACTCAGTGACTCTGAGACTCTGCGACTCTGTGACTCAGCGACTCTGCGACTCTGTGACTCTGTGACCCAGTGACTCAGTGACTCTGCTACTCAGTGACTCTGTCACTCTGCGACTCTGAGACTCTGCGACTCTGTGACTCTGTGACTCAGCTACTCTGTGACTCTGCGAGACTCAGCGACTCTGTGACTCAGTGACTCTGCTACTCAGTGACTCTGTGACTCAGTGACTCAGTGACTCTGCTACTCAGTGACTCTGCGAGACTCAGCGACTCTGTGACTCTGTGACTCAGTGACTCTGTGACTCAGTGACTCTGCTACTCAGTGACTCTGTGACTCTGCGAGACTCAGCGACTCTGTGACTCAGTGACTCTGAGACTCAGCGACTCTGTGACTCTGTGACTCAGTGACTCTGTGACTCTGCGAGACTCAGCGACTCTGTGACTCAGTGACTCTGCTACTCTGTGACTCAGTGACTCTGTGACTCAGTGACTCTGTGACTCTGTGACTCTGAGACTCTGCGACTCTGTGACTCTGCGAGACTTAGCTACTCAGTGACTCTGCTACTCAGTGACTCAGTGACTCTGCGAGACTCAGCGACTCTGTGACTCAGTGACTCTGCTACTCAGTGACTCTGTGACTCTGCGAGACTCAGCGACTCTGTGACTCTGCTACTCAGTGACTCTGAGACTCTGCGACTCTGTGACTCTGCGACTCTGTGACTCAGTGACTCTGCTACTCAGTGACTCAGTGACTCTGAGACTCTGCGACTCTGCGACTCTGTGACTCAGCGACTCTGTGACTCAGTGACTCTGCTACTCAGTGACTCTGTGACTCTGAGACTCTGCGACTCTGCGACTCTGTGACTCTGCGACTCTGTGACTCAGTGACTCTGCTACTCAGTGACTCTGAGACTCTGCGACTCTGTGACTCAGCGACTCTGCGACTCTGTGACTCTGTGACTCAGTGACTCAGTGACTCTGCTACTCAGTGACTCTGTCACTCTGCGACTCTGAGACTCTGCGACTCTGTGACTCTGTGACTCAGCTACTCTGTGACTCTGCGAGACTCAGCAACTCTGTGACTCAGTGACTCTGCTACTCAGTGACTCTGTGACTCAGTGACTCTGTGACTCAGTGACTCTGCTACTCAGTGACTCTGTGACTCTGCGAGACTCAGCGACTCTGTGACTCTGTGACTCTGTGACTCAGTGACTCTGCTACTCAGTGACTCTGTGACTCTGCGAGACTCAGCGACTCTGTGACTCAGCGACTCTGTGACTCAGTGACTCTGAGACTCAGCGACTCTGCGAGACTCAGCGACTCTGTGACTCAGTGACTCTGCTACTCTGTGACTCAGTGACTCTGTGACTCAGTGACTCTGTGACTCTGAGACTCTGCGACTCTGTGACTCTGCGAGACTCAGCTACTCAGTGACTCTGCTACTCAGTGACTCTGCGAGACTCAGCGACTCTGTGACTCAGTGACTCTGCTACTCAGTGACTCTGTGACTCTGCGAGACTCAGCGACTCTGTGACTCTGAGACTCAGCGACTCTGTGACTCTGTGACTCAGTGACTCTGTGACTCTGCGAGACTCAGCGACTCTGTGACTCAGTGACTCTGCTACTCAGTGACTCAGTGACTCTGCGAGACTCAGCGACTCTGTGACTCAGTGACACTGTGACTCAGTGACTCTGCTACTCAGTGACTCAGTGACTCTGAGACTCTGCGACTCTGCGACTCTGTGACTCAGCGACTCTGCGACTCTGTGACTCTGTGACTCTGCTACTCAGTGACTCAGTGACTCTGCTACTCAGTGACTCTGTCACTCTGCGACTCTGTGACTCAGCTACTCTGTGACTCAGCTACTCTGTGACTCTGCGAGACTCAGCGACTCTGTGACTCAGTGACTCTGCTACTCAGTGACTCTGTGACTCAGTGACTCTGTGACTCTGCGAGACTCAGCGACTCTGTGACTCAGTGACTCTGAGACTCAGCGACTCTGTGACTCTGTGACTCAGTGACTCTGTGACTCTGCGAGACTCAGCGACTCTGTGACTCAGTGACTCTGTGACTATGCGAGACTCAGCGACTCTGTGACTCAGTGACTCTGTGACTCAGTGACTCTGCTACTCAGTGACTCAGTGACTCTGAGACTCTGCGACTCTGCGACTCTGTGACTCAGCGACTCTGTGACTCTGAGACTCTGCGACTCTGTGACTCAGCGACTCTGTGACTCAGTGACTCTGAGACTCTGCGACTCTGTGACTCAGCGACTCTGCGACTCTGTGACTCTGTGACTCAGTGACTCAGTGACTCTGCTACTCAGTGACTCTGTCACTCTGCGACTCTGAGACTCTGCGACTCTGTGACTCTGTGACTCAGCTACTCTGTGACTCTGCGAGACTCAGCGACTCTGTGACTCAGTGACTCTGCTACTCAGTGACTCTGTGACTCAGTGACTCTGTGACTCAGTGACTCTGCTACTCAGTGACTCTGTGACTCTGCGAGACTCAGCGACTCTGTGACTCAGTGACTCTGAGACTCAGCGACTCTGTGACTCTGTGACTCAGTGACTCTGTGACTCTGCGAGACTCAGCGACTCTGTGACTCAGTGACTCTGCTACTCAGTGACTCAGTGACTCTGTGAGACTCAGCGACTCTGTGACTCTGCGAGACTCAGCGACTCTGCTACTCAGTGACTCAGTGACTCTGAGACTCTGCGACTCTGCGACTCTGTGACTCAGCGACTCTGCGACTCTGTGACTCTGTGACTCTGCTACTCAGTGACTCAGTGACTCTGCTACTCAGTGACTCTGTCACTCTGCGACTCTGAGACTCTGCGACTCTGTGACTCAGCTACTCTGTTACTCAGCTACTCTGTGACTCTGCGAGACTCAGCGACTCTGTGACTCAGTGACTCTGCTACTCAGTGACTCTGTGACTCAGTGACTCTGTGACTCAGTGACTCTGTGACTCAGTGACTCTGCTACTCAGTGACTCAGTGACTCAGTGACTCTGCGAGACTCAGCGACTCTGTGACTCAGTGACTCTGCTACTCAGTGACTCAGTGACTCTGTGACTCTGCGAGACTCAGCGACTCTGTGACTCAGTGACTCTGAGACTCAGCGACTCTGTGACTCTGTGACTCTGTGACTCAGTGTCTCTGCTACTCAGTGACTCAGTGACTCTGTGACTCTGCGACTCTGCGACTCAGCGACTCTGCGACTCTGTGACTCTGTGACTCTGCGACTCTGTGACTCTGTGACTCTGCGACTCTGTGACTCTGCGACTCTGTGACTCTGCGACTCTGCTACTCTGCGAGACTCAGCGACTCTGCGACTCTGTGACTCGGCGACTCTGCGACTCTGTGACTCAGCGACTCTGGGACTCTGCGACACTGCGACTCAGTGACTCAGTGACTCTGCGACTCAGTGACTCAGTGACTCTGTGACCCGTGAGCCTATGTACCTTCCCATCTATGTGTCTGCTCATGTTTAACTGTGACTTTGAAGAAATATTTCATCAACAGAGTGGCCATTTGTTTATCAATTACTCCCCTTAAATTCTTGAAGAGAAACCAAATTTTCTGCATGTCTCCATGACGATGGAAGTGCAGCATCATTTAAGTCCCGGCTTCCATTTATTTCAATTCAATAGAGTACTTCATTTAGTATCGTATATATAACTCATGTTATTAAGGTTATTAATGAGGTTCATCTATATAAAAAAAGAGTGTGAAATGATTCTGATCATGGCTAGCCTGGATTGCAGTCACAGTCCTGAATTGCATTATGGAATGAAGCCTTTTAAAAACGGGATCTCTACTGGAGCAAGCATGCACAATACCAGGACCCTGATACTGAACTTAATCAGAGTCTATGTTGCAGTTGGAAAAGCACAGTTTACCTGCTTTTAACTGCAGCATGGCTGAATGTCCACTGTGTCCATCATGCCAGAGGATCAAAGGGACTGCAGGTCCGAGAAGGACACTGCTGCTGTTTGAAATGCAGATCCATGTTGCCATGAACAGTATCAAATATGAGTTGTCAGCTGACGTATATATCTGGCTGTCTCCTCCTGTTCAGGACTGCCTCCATCACAAGCGCTCTCTGCTCCTCGCTCAGACCGAAGACGCCCGGGAGCTGAAGGACAACCTGGACCGGCGACAGCGAGTGGTCCACACCATCGTGTCCAGCTACCTCACTGAGCCGCAGCTCCAGGTCTACCAGCGCTTCGTCAGCACCAAACCATGCCTTCTGATTCGCCAGCGGCACCTGGACGAGCTCATCCGGCAGGGGGAGGAGCAGCTGACGCGATTAGCTGAGAGCCTGCCGCAGGAGCTGGCAGAGGCCCGCGGTTGGTCGAGAGGGTGTCTGTTCTCGTCATCTATCATCGCCCACTGGTCCTCTGCTTATCAACCTGCTGTGATTCCAGGCCCCGCCCACTTAGCCAGGTCCACCACTGTGACTTCACTGTGATGTCACCGACAGTTACAAGTAGCAGGTTGGGAAGGATTGACTTTTGGCTCCATAAAGAGAAGGAGCTTTAATGGAGGAATAGTAAACAACTATGCAGACTTTACACATGAAGAATAAACTCCTTTAATGTGCCTCGTTCTATAAACACTTGACTGTATGTTAACCTCACCGAAACATCAGCAACCCACGCTGTGGCTCAACACGACTTTTTGTCACATCTTCACAAGAAATGATTTAGATCAGAGAAAATGGGTCACCCGAAAAATAAATTCTCACTTGCCTCTTCAGACACCCTGTCTGAAGACCCGAAGGGATTTAATCAAACTAGCTATTATACTGCAGACTGATTCGACAACATTAGCACCCTGATATAAATGTAACATAGGAAAAGTCACGATCACTCTGGAATTGTCTTTACACCACCCTGACGGTGCTTTCAGGAACCTTATTCAGACGTTCTTCCAGGAACTTTTTCGTCAGTAAACTGGTGTTTTTTTTAAGACAAAATATTATCATCTTCAGAATAAGATATCATTTGTCATCTTGTTAAATATTTAGGGATTTTCACAAAATCAGCCCAGTTTTTGCACATGTACAGTCAAGTAAATGAACACCAAAATGTAAGGGGCACTGTTGTTATTTTACTGCTACGAGAAGAATCAAAACTGAGTGTGCAGATCCTGAAGAGTAACTGATCACTGTCACATGCTACTGTAACACTGCTACTGTAACACTGCTACTGTAACTCTACAGTAACACTGCTACTGTAACACTGCTACTGTAACTCTACTGTAACACTGCTACTGTAACACTGCTACTGTAACTCTACTGTAACACTGCTACTGTAACACTGCAGTAACACTGCTACTGTAACTCTACTGTAACACTGCTACTGTAACACTGCTACTGTAACTCTACTGTAACACTGCTACTGTAACACTGCAGTAACACTGCTACTGTAACTCTACTGTAACACTGCTACTGTAACACTGCTACTGTAACACTGCTACTGTAACTCTGCTACTGTAACTCTACTGTAACACTGCTACTGTAACTCTACTGTAACACTGCTACTGTAACACTGCTACTGTAACTCTGAGCTGTAACACTGCTACTGTAACTCTACTGTAACACTGCTACTGTAACTCTACTGTAACACTGCTACTGTAACACTGCTACTGTAACACTGCTACTGTAACTCTACAGTAACACTGCTACTGTAACTCTACTGTAACTCTGCTCCTGTAACTCTACAGTAACACTGCGACTGTAACACTGCTACTGTAACTCTACTGTAACTCTGCTCCTGTAACTCTACTGTAACACTGCTACAGTAACACTGCTACAGTAACACTGAGCTGTAACACTGCTACTGTAACACTGCTACTGTAACACTGCTACTGTAACTCTACTGTAACTCTGCTACTGTAACACTGCTACTGTAACACTGCTACTGTAACACTGCTACAGTAACTCTGCTACTGTAACACTGCTACTGTAACTCTACTGTAACTCTACAGTAACACTGCTACTGTAACACTGCTACTGTAACTCTACTGTAACTCTACAGTAACTCTGCTACTGTAACACTGCTACTGTAACTCTACTGTAACACTGCTACTGTAACTCTGAGCTGTAACACTGCTACTGTAACACTGCTACTGTAACACTGCTACAGTAACACTGCTACTGTAACTCTACTGTAACACTGCTACTGTAACTCTACTGTAACACTGCTACTGTAACTCTACTATAACTCTGCTCCTGTAACACTGCTACTGTAACTCTACTGTAACTCTGCTCCTGTAACACTGCTACTGTAACTCTGCTGTAACTCTGCTCCTGCATCGATAACTGTTGTTGAGACCTTACACTGAATGATGTTTTCCTGCCTCTTTAAACGCTGATGTGATGAAACATTTGATGTCAAAAATGGAGTTTGTATTCCAAAGATGTTCACAGGATGAGTTGTTTGCATCAACATTGTTTAATTTTGGATTTGATTTTATGTTTTTTTTTCCCTGTTCAAAGTTTCAAGATTAGCAAGAGCCACAACTGAATCCCAAAAATCTTAAATTCTGAATAATCGCTTATTCAGTTTCTGATAAATTGGTCAGATATTTAATCCATAAAATACCAAGAATTTCAAAATTCCACAATTAACTATGCCAACAAATATTTAATGCATATTATAAAAGAAAAACAGAAAGGAAGCAACAATTAAACAATCAATGAAAATGCTGACAGATGTAAATCGCCTGAATCCTTAAACTCGCTCTGTTTCAGCTGCTGAAACTACCATACATGAAAGATGAACGTTTTTTTGTATTATTGTATTTCATTAGTGTTGTTTGTTTGTATATGTGAAATAAAGCAATATTTAGTAATCTAGTTTTAAGTCCTGTTCTGATCAAACTGTCAGAGAAACACAGGCTGCACATTACAACACTGGAATTCATTACTAACACTACTGCTATTACTTGTTTCATAAATGAGAAACAAAATACTTCATTTAAATCTCTTTCTTAAGTGTTTTTATTCAGTAAAGTATCAACATCTACTCAGACTCTCTCAGTTACTGATCACACAAGGACACTCGTGGGATCATTCCTCATGTTTTCTTGAACTCTTCAAAGATGAAGGCTATAGCACATTTTAAAGGAGCACTGCAGCAGTGTTGTGCTTCACTCCTTTAAAGCTGGGGGCTTGATA
Organism: Pseudochaenichthys georgianus; assembly: GCF_902827115.2. Lineage (NCBI taxonomy): Eukaryota > Metazoa > Chordata > Actinopteri > Perciformes > Channichthyidae > Pseudochaenichthys > Pseudochaenichthys georgianus. The sequence goes on from NC_047514.1 coordinate 30,925,501, forward strand.
GAAACAGATGGAAATGTAATGCAAGGCAGCAGAGGTGCAGATGCCCTTTCTGTCCATAGTATTAATGAGCTGCACTGCCACTGTCAAAATGAATTCACTTTTTGTATTTATTTAATTATCCAGCACTTTTCACTGTAAAAGGAACTAGGAACTAGTTATTGTGTGGTCATGAAAAACTTAAATAACAAAGAAAATTGGCACAACCAAAAACGGCTTTAGTTAGTTTTTATACTGTAAATGTTGCAAATATGTGCTATTGTTATTTTGCCCACGAAAAGGTGCAGAACTCAACAGTACAAAATATACAGACATTAAAAAGACATTATCTCATTCACACCAACAGTGTTGCAGGGCCGGTTCGGAGCTGGAGCTTGAAAAGCACGGGGTTTTCCTGTTCACACCGCAGCGGAGCAGCCTCTTATACCTCATTCACACCAACGCAACTCCGGTTTAAGCTCCGTGCTAGAGCTTTTTAGGTTCAGAACCAGTTCTTCGGTTTAGCTCTGGCTCTTTTCACACCACCCAGAGTCCGACTGGTGCTGCGTAATTGCGTCATCGTTTGCGTCATGATGTAACCGTTTGCTTGCCTGCTTCATAAAGCCAAAGCGCCGCGGAAACCCCTCACAGCTGACACTGACAACAACAACAATGGCCGATTGTGCTCCAGCTTCCTCTATACCTCTTCGGAAGAACAGATTCCCAGTAGGTAGCTGGTCTCTTCAGTGGACCACTGCTGCTTGTTAAGTTTCTCCATTGTTGTGTACAAACTGGATAAAACGCCGGCTTGTTGTTGTTGTTCAGGAGTTGATCCCGCCCCTGCCCCCGCCTCAACGTAAGCGTGACGTATGCGGTGCTTTTGCTCTGGCCGGACAATTTGTTGGTGCTTGAAACGAAACGGATTCCAGAGCTAAGAGGCTGCTCCGCTGCTTTTCAAGCTCCAGCTCCGAACCGGCCCTGAAACACAGTTGGTGTGAATGAGGTATTGGCTCCGGAATCCGGTATTGAGTGGCCCATGGTGGTGGTAGAGTTATGGTATGGGCAGGCGTATGGTATGGACGACGAACACAGGCCACTCCATACACAACATTACCCTAACCCTAACCCTAACCCTACCCCTCACACCAGATACTGACTGGTTTTCGGACCCCCCCAGACCCCCCCAATAAAGCAAAACTGCACGTTTCAGAGTGGCCTTTTATTGTGGCCAGTCTAAGGCACACCTGTGCAATAATCATGCTGTCTAATCAGCATCTTGATATGCCACACCTGTGAGGTGGGATGGATTATCTCGGCAAAGGCGAAGTGCTCACTATCACAGATTGTTTCAGATTTGTGAACAATATTTGAGAGAAATGGTTATTTTGTGTATATAGAAAATGTTTTAGATCTTTGAGTTCATCTCATGAAAAATGGGAGCAAAAACAAGAGTGTTGCATTTATATTTTTGTTCAGTGTAGTTAAAGGTGGGGTAGGTAAGTTTGAGAAACTAGCTCGAGATACACTTTTTGTTTGTGCACAAACTTATCTCGTGCCCTCATTGGTCATGTTCGCGTTCGTGTGTTGGAGAGGAAGTGGCAGATGTTTTCCGGCTGTGTATTTTCAAATTCTAGCGCACTCGAGCTGGTTTCTCCAAAATTACCTACCCCACCTTTAACATTGCAGGAAAGCAATATATTAGACGTTAAGTACTTTGTCAGGCTTAATATTTATCTGTAGATAGATACCCCCAAAGTTCTTTTCTTATTTAAAAGAAGACCTTAATCTAAAGTATTATTATATTACACAAGGTACACACAGCCATAATAACTTTGTATTATTAGTGTAGGACACTTATGTATGTACAACATCTGAAGATGTGTAGTTTTATTCATGCTTTCACATCATTTTACAGCATATTGCTATACTATTTCAGACTCAGTATTTAGATTCTTATATTCAAAGAAAATCAGTAATATCTTTAAAAACTACAAGTCCTTTTATATCAGCTGTGCACCGTTATGGTGTAAATACAACCTCTCTATGAATTAGATCAAATGTAAAAGTCAGCCGAATTAGTGTTGATACTGCAAGGAGACGTATTGTGTGAAGAGAAATTGAAGATGTTATTTAATTGTTGATATATTTATGATCCAAGTATTCAGTTTCGGCGGCATTTCTTCCAGTTTTTCCAAAGGTCTTCTCATCAGGGCTCTATAAATAAAGAACTACGGCAGATCTGTAATATGTAATGCAGCCGAACCGTGTATTACAATGCCGTTATGTGATGACTTTCAAAGAGAAAAGCAAGAACATTCGGAATTAAGTATTATTTTATTCTTTTAAAATGTTTTCCGGATTTCATATCATATAAACACCAAATCCCAGCATGCATTGCGGCTAAACCATCCAATCAGCGAGCTTAAACCATAGCTGAGGATATTGGGTAATCGCTCGAAATGCCTACGTCTGTTTCCGGTTATTTTTATTTTGAAATTCAGTTCCTGACGGACGCCAAAAAAGCCCGAGATTATGGAATTAAACCAATAAATAAAAGCAAGGATAATTGTGTGTTATTGGTGAGTAAATAACAGTGTGTTATTTTGAAAAGAATAACAAATTAGAAGGAAAAAAAGATTTAAAAAATACAGATTTCAGTATTCTGAGGCTCTGAGTCCCATTTATTTTCCTCACAGACGGCAACAAAAGTCCGAAATTATACGATTTAAAATAAAAGCAATAATTGTGGCTTGCTATTGAGTAAGAACATGTTTTTATGAACCACACAGCTTCCAGTCTTCCACGACCCGACTGGAGAAAAAGACGTGCTGCAGGCACGAAACACGTTACCAGTAGAAATACATTGCTTTTAAAATCGTGCTGTGCAACACGGAAAAAAGGGGCAAATCGTGTTGGTGAACACGAATCAATAGATTAAAAATCGTGTGGGTGAACACGAAATGCCATGAGACTGGGTTGTAACTGTATGCATGCTACATGTTTCTAACATGCTAACGCTACAAGCTAGCTGCTCAATTGCTTTGTGGGAATCAATAATGGTGCTAATTTCTGGTTTGCTTTATTTAAAAAGTATTGCTATGCTGTTCCATTACGTTGATGTTGTGACCTAATTGTTGCTGTTATAAGAGGGTCAAATTGCAGCCATGAATCTCCTGGAGGGAAAAAACAAAGCCATCAGGGTTCATCCTCTGGGGACAATGACTGTCTGAACCAGGTTTAAGGGCAACCCATCAAAAAGTCCACAGTTTGTAGAAACAATGGCAGTTACATAAGTTATATATTATATGTGTTCATTTAGGCACTTCTGATGGAGTTCAGAAACCATATACAAAATATTTTGCATTTCAACAAATTGCTGTGATTATACACAGAACTTTTTTTAATTTGCGTTCACGAACATGACATGTACAAATGTTCAATATATTACGATTGCAAACGAGGAAGCACACGGAAGTCCTGTTTATACTTTCCTGACCTGTACATCTTAACTGTTTTTCATTTACAGTTTTTTTTATCTCATATACAAAGCTATATTTTGGAAAAGAGAAGATCTTTTCTTTTTTTACCAACGGAAAGGGAGATTTATGGGAGTCGTTGCTTTTCTTCTTTGACGTTCAGGTTTCTATAACTCAATGAAGGTTGTGCTTACACACACGCTCCACCCAACAATGCGCACCGATCAGGTGTGGCAAGGGTGTAACTCTGTAAATACATAAATGCGTACTTGATGAACAGCAGACTTGATTTTTCTGTTAACTTCAACGGATCTTGTGACAATGGAACAAGAACCAATGGTTCTAGGAGGGTGGGGTGAGCCCTTTATATATACAGTCTATGGGTGAGCCACAGGAGGCAGATTTGTGATCAGGGAGCTTCAATCTACTTCATGATCTACCCAAACTCTTTGGTCTGCATATCAGTCTGGAATTATTTCACGTTTTAATTCATTCATACACAGGTGAAGGGCGAATTGGAGGTAAAGATAAACGGAAATGAGAAATATACAGAATTGAAAGTATTACAATACAATCACAGACTGTAAGGGGATATAAGTATGTCATCCAGGTAAATAATAATAATTGTATTGTGTGTCTCTCTAAAAAATACTTGTCAAATTAATCATGATCTCCAGTTTCAGGCAGAAATTTGGGACAATTATTTTGACAGAAACTTTAAAACTGAACTAACTGGCTGCTAGAGGTAACTTTGATTTAAACATTTGTAGAATACTAAGAGATTTATTGAGTAGGGGTAACTGTATTAAGGGTTAAACTCATAACTTTAGGGTTTAATGTAATTGTAAACTATTGTGCCACTGAAAAGTTTCATTAACAACTCAGGAGGGAGCCAGTTTCAATAGAGGCCCATCAGCTCTGATCTGTGGCCACTTCCCCCCAGAAACTGTATTTAATTCTCAGTCTGATCACTAAATTCTCAGGCTGCGGCCACACGAGGACGAAAACGGCTAAACGCATAGGATTAACGCAAACGCAATCGCAAACAAGCTTTCGTCCACACGCAATAGTTATCCGGATAGTGTCTGCCCACACGAGACCGCTCCGTTTAGCTCCAACCGCTGGAGAAGCTGCAGTACATATGCCGAGCCTGTACGTGGCGCTGTAACTTCCTCCACAAAAGCAGCGAAGAAGAAGGTTGTCATGGTTGCCCTTCTGTTTATTCTCCGCGGTGGGGGCCGAGGGAACCGGGCAGAGTTTTTCGCCAGTCAACGTGTATTAAAGTTTAAATCTTCCGGACAAAATGATAAAAGTGCCGATCAAAGGTCTTCTTTGTTATTTATTGAGCTTTAAAACAAATGAATAACGACTCTATATAATATAATAATAAAATACACGGAGCCTCTCTTTTTCCTCCCTCTCTTCGGACAGCGTCAGTGTCTGTCTCATGCAGCAGCTGATCCAGTAATGAGTGGCCCGGCCGACAGTAAAAATAAACATATTTATAACTAGTTTAGGGAGTTTGAGAGGTAATTAAAATAGCTAAGGGTGATGATCTGACTTGAAGTGTGTGTTTTGCTGCAGCGGGAGGAGCTGCAGGTGAGCAGAGCTGCGTGTCTCCGTCCTGTCAGATTACACTTCACTCGCGTTTAGGTCCATATCGAGAGAAAGATAAATAATCTGAATTCAGTGTGCAGTTTACTTTGACGCGGGGGTGAGCAGCAGAGGTGGGGAGAGGCGGGGCTATTGCCTCATCATTATCAGAAAATGATCGTATAGGGCGTACACACGGAGCCGTTGGACCCCCCAGAGCGTTGCGTATGCCGTTCTATCCACCTTGGGACCCGTTATCGTTTCCGCAGTCGTTTAGTGCCGTATTCTGTCGTCCTCGTGTGGCCGAATGGTCTATATGACACTAAACAGTAACGCAAACGACCGTTTTCGTCCTCGTGTGGCCGGGGCCTCAGTGTGCAACTCGATTTTGACAGGATAACAACTGGTGACTTCTAGAACTGTGTGAGTAACATTCTGTTTTTAGACTTCTCTGTTTCAGTGTGTGTACTCTGTATCAATGCTCTGTAGTTGATCTGACTGAAATTGTGATTTTAAATCTCAAAACCGCTACAGTATCTGTCAGGCAGAAACTTGGGACAACTCATTTGACTGAAACCTTAAAACTGAACTAACTGACTGCTAGGGTTAACTTTGATTTAAACATTTGTAGAATACTAAGAGCTTTATTGAGTAGGTGTAACTGTATTAAGGGTTAAACTCATAAGTTTATAACTTAGGTTTTAATGTAATTGTAAACTATTGTGCCACTGAAAATACAATAACAACTCAGGAGTGACGCAGTCTCATTTTCCTTTTGAGGGCCACCAGCTGCAGAGAGTTAACTAATTAAAGGGGCGTGGCCCCACAGCTGTGACAACTCAGAAATCAGGTGTCCATTTTAGGTAGCACTTTCCTGGAGCGTCAGACAAAGCAAAGCAAAGCAAGGCAAGTTTATCTATATAGCACTTTTCAACACAAGGCAATTCAAAGTGCTTTACAAAAAATGAAAGACATTAAGAAAATGGACAAAGACAATAGAGTCCTGTTGGAGTCACGAGGGAGGCAAAGATGAGGTAAATCCTACTTTAAATGAGCGAAGTATCACTGGTGTTTTTATCCACTCTTGCTAAAAACATGTGTATTTTCTCCATTCCTGTTCATTTGTCTTCTCGCAATCATCACTGGCCCCGTGCATCTCCTAATCCAGGGGTTCCCAAAGTGTGGGAAGGTGAGCCTCCCCTCAGAGAACATAATCACAGCCGCGCCCCCCCTCCCAATTATTATTGCTATTATTATTATTGTTGTTGATTTTGCTATAGTGCAGGGGTATTCAATTGCATTTCAAAGAGGTCCAGTAAGAGAAAATGTCATAAAATGCTCGCTACCTTCCTCTTTTTTGATTGGCTGAGCGTCACCTCCTTAAAACATTAAACAATAGCTTTTTTAAACCTCTTTATCTTTATGTTTGAAACATGTTAAGGATGACATCTTCCTCATACGTTGCACTCGGAGAGAAATAGTTGAGACGGAGATGATGAACTGTTTAGCCCTTGGGCATGGTTTATTTTCCTCCGCACTGTGTGCATCCTTTCGCTCAGCCGAGCTAACTTAGAATACAACACAACACACACAGATCTGGTTAACACCCCCCCATTTAGCGCACATACGCCATTAGCAGAGCACAGTGAGCGACGTCGGTAGACTCGTCCAGCTGAATGGAGAAAAAAGGGCTTTCACGAATACCGTCCAGCACCTGTTCCTTCACATCGGATGCCATGTCTGAGATGCGGCGGTGGATGGTATTGTTAGACATTGGGATCGCATCTAGCTTGGCAGCAGCAGCTTCTCCCATCATTACCGAAACCATATCTTTAGCAGCAGGGAGGAGTAACGTTTCACCAATGTTGTGAGGTTTACCTGCCTTAGCTATCCGTAACTCGGTATGATGCTTCGGTTGCTTTTGTATTCACAGTGCTAAATGTGTCAATGACATTTTTCTGTGACTGCAATTCCTTGAGCTTCCGGTCAAAACACTCCTGTGGCTTGGTCACCAAACATGGGTGTTTCGTCTCAATATGACGCCGGAGTTTACATGGTCTCATACTGTCATTAGCTAGCACCTCGTTGCAGATAACACACTGTGGCAGTGGAGTGTCATGATGATTCAAATAATCATTGTCATACTTCCTCCGTTTTTTGACAGCTGTCTCCTCTCTCACTTTAGGTAACTTCACTAAAAATCTATCCATATTTCGCCGCTCGCATACATTTAGCTGAAGTTAACTAGCTAGATTTCACTGTTTCTCTTTATTTTTTTCTGGCGGCTGCGCCTCCCTTGAAGCTCTCTGGCGCCCCCCAGGGGAGGCATGCCTCACACTTTGGGGACCCCTGATCGATATAACCGGCCTGCTCTCGTCTATCCCACGTGCTCCACTGAGATCCAACATCTAGTTTCAGGCGGCCTGTGGAACTGCCAGTCAGCTGTTCCTAAGGCTGACTTCATCTCTGGCTACGTTTCCCTGCAGACCCTGGATTTCCTTGCTCTCACTGAGACCTGGATTACTCCATCCAACACATCCACCCCAGCAGCTCTCTCCACAGCATATTCCTTCTCCCATACACCCAGACCCACTGGCAGAGGAGGTGGCACTGGTCTCCTGCTCTCTCCCAAATGGAGCTGTTCCCTCTTCAAGCTACCTAACTTCACTCCTTCCACCTTTGAATTCCATGCCGTCACAGTAACCCATCCTATACAATTAGCCATTGTTGTTCTTTACCGTCCACCAGGCGCCTTGGGGGACTTCTTGGAGGAGTTAGATAATCTCCTCTCACACATCCCTGAAACTGGCCCTCCCGCTGTACTTCTCGGAGACTTCAACCTCCAGACAGGGAAGATAGACGAACTAACATCTCTGTTAACCGCCTTTGCTTTCTCACTGTCTCCATCCCACCAACTCATAAAGCTGGCAGTGTCCTTGATCTCATATTCTCAAGGAACTGCGCTACTTCAACCTCTCTGTAAACCCGCTCCACACATCCGATCACTTCTTCATTTCATTCTCTCTACCGCTTTCCAAACATAACAAACGAATCTCTTCTCATCCTGCACCTGTCCGCCGTAACCTTCGTTCCCTCTCCCCCTCTACCTTTGCCTCATCGGTGCTCTCAGCCCTCCCTTCCTCCGACTCGTTCCAACTCCTGCCTCCAAACTCTGCTGCAGAAACTCTCATCTCTACTCTCTCATCCTCTCTGGACTCTCTCTGTCCTCTCACATCTCGGCAGGCTCGTCAGTCCCCTCCTGCTCCCTGGCTAAATGACGCACTGCGTGCTAATAGAACCGTCCTTCGGGCAGCAGAGCGGAAACGGTGGAAATCCAAACACCGTGACGACCTCCTAAACTATCAGGCTCTCCTCTCCTCTTTCTCTGCTTCGATCACTCACGGCCCGTCCACACAGCGGCGTGCGTTGAAGCTTCCAACGCTTCTGTCCATTCACTTTGAATGGGGTGACGTCACTTTTAGCCGAACTGCATTTTGGGAAGTGACGTGGAGCGTTGCTGGCGTTGAATTTTGAATCACCCGGTGCTTTATGACCAGTCTCTGTTCATCTACCAGGATACAAACCGGAGGAGCGAGGCATGGAGGGAGGTGGCAGAGACAGTGGGTGGAACTGGTAGGTTTTCACCTGTTTGGGGAGTTTATATTATATATGATATTCTGAACAAACTGTGCTGTTGTATTAGCTGTAATGTGTCTCTACTGTAGGCTAGTTTTATTATATGTACAGCACTTTGGCTCGACCAAAAATCGTTTATAAATGTGCTATATAAATAAAACTTGATTTGATATATCCAGTGTACTTAATTTTAACATTGAATGGACAGCTTGCAAGCATATACAGTATATTTAGCCAGCATGGAATGTAGCATAAAATAGCACCATAGACATTAATGTCATAAATGTTCATCATATAAAGTATGAATGTAAAACCTTTTATGCAAATGACAGTGATAAAGGGATTTGCTTTTCATTAACCTCTTAAGCCCTGAGCCTGTTTTTCAGGTTTCAGGCTTGAAAATGCCACTAACACAACAAAGACTATCTTCACTTCTAAAAGGGGTAAATTAATAATCTTTTCTCTCGAAGCAAGGTTACATCTGTGAGTTGGATGTAGAAGTGTCAGAATCAATATAGATGTTTTTATTTTAAAGTAAACACAGTAAAAACATGTAAATTCTAATGTCCGCCTAAAAAAAACCCATTACTTATAGTGAAAACCACCCTTGAATTATGGGCTAGTAGACTAAAAGCTTTAGGAATCCAAACTATAACATATAATAAGTACCCTGTATCAAGATTGATGCAAAACAAGTGAAATTTGACCTTTTTAGAGAGATTTAAAAAAATAAAGTCCAAGCGGACTCACCTCTGGGTAATTTGGGAACCATCAGTTGCAGCCTGATCTCACCAGAATGTGTGACTCCACCACGACTCCTTAACACCACAATGCGTGGTGGAGTCACGAACTTTGTTACATTTACATGTCGGCACCACGCAAACAACCCCTATATAAAGTGAATGAGGCTCCTTTGTCGTGGTGCACACACGCATTTCTACAACGTCCCGCAGTGATTTTTTATTCTATAAAACGTTTTTTTAAATCTACTTTATAGCTTGTAGTAACTCACGGGAGGCTTCTTTTATTTTATTTGTATTCATAATAATTTTTATTTTTCGTCAGAATGTAAAAATTACATTAGTTACGAATTTGTGTTCTCAAAAAACAGTGCATTGTGTGTAATGCAACTGTGATTTTTATTAAATTAGTTGTACAATGCTTTTGTATTTTCCCCCTTCGATTCGGAGAAACAAAGATTTTTTCGGAGTTTTTGGATGTCAGAAGACACTACACTACCCAGAATCCTCAGCTATCGTTTGGGACTACACCATGTGCTTAGCTTGACAAACCCCGTGATCAGTCCTCAAGCTCTTTGATTGGTTGACCTCCAACTGCATTCCATATGAAAAAAAAGGTTTCGTAAAAGAGAAAATCATACTTTATTCAGCAGTGCTTGCTTTACTCTTTGAAAGTCATCACATGAATGCATTGTAATAAATGGTTTGGCTGCATTAAATATTACACATCTGTCGTAGTTCTTTATGTATCTACAGAGATCGGGCTCAGAATAGACCGGAAACTATTCTTTTACTGTTCTGTTTTAATTTCACAATAAAGTTAGTAGTCATATTTTGTTTTGATATTATTGTTTTTTATTAACTACTAGACCACTGGGTCATGTTAAGACCATCTTTTCTGTGTTGCTATGGGTTTTTTCCATCGCTTTTGTGTTACAAATATCAAAACAATAACAAAATAATATTCGTCGTAAACTAAACCGGAAACAGCAGTATATTTTATTTTGTTAACACTGTAAACTTTACAGCTTTTTAACCCAGACCACCTACTGGTTAAAGAGCCTGTGACACGGTTTTCCCCCATCATCCAAACCCATCAATTTGAGTACATATTGTCCCCTTGAAAACCGTTACTGAACTGATTTTGGATATTTGTACTTTGATAACCATTAATCTGCCTTCAATGTTGACAATTTTCTGGATCTTCTCGCGGATTCTTCAAGTCCCGCCAAATGATGGGTGACGTCATTGCGGGCACAGCGCTCCAGCTGCACCGTCCAGGATCCCAGCATCTGCATGTAAACCTTTATATATATATATATATACAGTCAGATGTAAACGCACGACGGCGCACACAACAGCAAGCTCAGACAGCGATGACAGGTTAATGTTGAACGTGTCTGAGAGCTCATATGAGGCTGAAGGATCGGTTTATGTTGTATCTGTTAGAAGTTTAGGAATGAGGTGCGTCAATATGGGCGATCATATGGTCATGTAGCCAGTGGTGGAATGGGACTAAAAATCATCCCGGGACTCTCGACCGGCCCACTTCGGTACCGCTAGTAAATTGTCAACGAGGGGAGTGGGGGATGTCAGGGGCGGCGGGTGCTGTAGATAGTAAATGTAAATATGTAAATATTTGTGTCACTGCATCCTGGTAAAATACAAATATAATGTATAATGTCTGTGTCTTTGACATTAGCGCTGCTAGCCACCTGTGCCCTGTACTACGAAGCCAGTTCAACAGACCCTGGATATGTTTGAGTAACAAACAAACTAACAACAACAAACTAACAAACGAGATCTCGCTAAGCGGTCCTACGACGCTGGTTATCAACTCGGTAAATCAAGCCAGGGTTTCTCTCTCCAGCTGAGAGCGCGTTCACGTCTAAGACACGAGTGGATCTGACTTTAATTACATTTGTCTCGAGTGTTTCGTCAACATAATGTGTTAAATAATACTTCTGCATACAGTCTGTGACACTGTGAGTGTTGCACGGCCAGATGAGGCTGGAGAAGCTGACTCAGATAAGGAAATATATGATATTATATCAGTTTGTGATTTTGAGGCTATTTCAGTGAAACAAGGCTGTTTTTAACATTTGACAGATTTATGCTTGATTCTCTCCAAAACTGTCATTCAGATGACTTTTGGAGAGAATTAAGCATAAATCTGTCAAATATCCAAAACAGCCTTGTTTCAATGAAATAACCTCAAAATCACAAATTGCCATTCAGATGACTTTTGGAGAGAATTAAGCATAAATCTGTCAAATGTCCAAAACAGCCTTGTTTCAATGAAATAGCCTCAAAATCCCAAACTGCAATTCAGATGACATTTATGCTTAACTCTCTCCATAAGTAATCTGAATGTCAGTTTGTGATTTTGAGGCTATTTCAGTGAAACAAGGCTGTTTTTAACATTTGACAGATTTATGCTTGATTTTCTCCAAAACTGCCATTCAGATGACTTTTGGAGAGAATTAAGCATAAATCTGTCAAATGTCCAAAACAGCCTTGTTTCAATGAAATAACCTCAAAATCACAAATTGCCATTCAGATGACTTTTGGAGAGAATTAAGCATAAATCTGTCAAATGTTAAAAACAGCCTTGTTTCACTGAAATAACCTCAAAATCACAAACTGACATTCAGATGACTTTTGGAGAGAATTAAGCATAAATCTGTCAAATGTCCAAAACAGCCTTGTTTCAATGAAATAACCTCAAAATCACAAATTGCCATTCAGATGACTTTTGGAGAGAATTAAGCATAAATCTGTCAAATGTCCAAAACAGCCTTGTTTCACTGAAATAGCCTCAAAATCACAAACTGCCATTCAGATGACATTTATGCTTGACTATCTCCATAAGTAATCTGAATGTCAGTTTGTGATTTTGAGGCTATTTCAGTGAAACAAGGCTGTTTTTAACATTTGACAGATTTATGCTTGATTCTCTCCAAAACTGCCATTCAGATGACTTTTGGAGAGAATTAAGCATAAATCTGTCAAATGTCCAAAACAGCCTTGTTTCAATGAAATAACCTCAAAATCACAAATTGCCATTCAGATGACTTTTGGAGAGAATTAAGCATAAATCTGTCAAATGTCCAAAACAGCCTTGTTTCAATGAAATAACCTCAAAATCACAAATTGCCATTCAGATGACTTTTGGAGAGAATTAAGCATAAATCTGTCAAATGTTCCAAATCAGCCTTGTTTCACTGAAATAGCCTCAAAATCACAAACTGCCATTCAGATTACTTTTTGAGATAATTAAGCATAAATGTCATCTGAATGGCAGTTTGTGATTTTGAGGCTATTTCAGTGAAACAAGGCTGTTTTGGACATTTGACAGATTTATGCTTAATTCTCTCCAAAAGTCATCTGAATGGCAATTTGTGATTTTGAGATTATTTCAGTGAAACAAGGCTGTGTTGGACATTTGACAGATTTATGCTTAATTCTCTCCAAAAGTCATCTGAATGATAGTTTGTCATTTTGAGGCTATTTCAGTGAAACAAGGCTGTTTTGGACATTTGACAGATTTATGCTTAATTCTCTCAAAAAGTCATCTGAAGGGCAGTTTTGGAGAGAATCAAGCATAAATCTGTCAATTGTTAAAAACAGCCTTGTTTCGCTGAAATAGCCTCAAAATCACAAACTGACATTCAGATTACTTATGGAGAGAATTAAGCATAAACGTCATCTGAATGGCAGTTTGTGATTTTGAGGCTATTTCAGTGAAACAAGGCTGTTTTGGACATTTGACAGATTTATGCTTAATTCTCTCCAAAAGTCATCTGAATGGAAATTTGTGATTTTGAGGTTATTTCAGTGAAACAAGGCTGTTTTGAACATTTGACAGATTTATGCTTAATTCTCTCAAAAAGTCATCTGAATGGCATTTTTGGAGAGAATCAAGCATAAATCTGTCAAATGTTAAAAACAGCCTTGTTTCACTGAAATAGCCTCAAAATCACAAACTGACATTCAGATTACTTATGGAGAGAATTAAGCATACATGTCATCTGAATGTCAGTTTGTGATTTTGAGGCTATTTCAGTGAAACAAGGCTGTTTTGGACAATTGACAGATTTATGCTTAATTCTCTCCAAAAGTCATCTGAATGATAGTTTTTCATTTTGAGGCTATTTCAGTGAAACAAGGCTGATTTGAACATTTGACAGATTTATGCTTAATTCTCTCCAAAAGTCATCTGAATGATAGTTTGTCATTTTGAGGCTATTTCAGTGAAACAAGGCTGATTTGAACATTTGACAGTTTATGCTTAATTCCCTCCAAAAGTCATCTGAATGATAGTTTGTCATTTGAGGCTATTTCAGTGAAACAAGGCTGATTTGAACATTTACGATTTATGCTTGATTCTCTCCAAAAAGTCATCTGAATGTCAATTTGTGATTTTGAGGTTATTTCATTGAAACAAGGCTGTTTTGGACATTTGACAGATTTATGCTTAATTCTCTCCAAAAGTCATCTAAATGGCAGTTTGTGATTTTGAGGCTATTTCAGTGAAACAAGGCTGATTTGAACATTTGACAGATGTATGCTTAATTCTCTCAAAAAGTCATCTGAATGGCAATTTTTATAGAGAATTAAGCATAAATCTGTCAAATGTTCAAAACAGCCTTGTTTCACTGAAATAGCCTCAAAATCACAAACTGCCATTCAGATGACATTTATGCTTAACTCTCTCCAAAAGTCATCTGAATGATAGTTTGTCATTTTGAGGCTATTTCAGTGAAACAAGGCTGATTTGAACATTTGACAGATTTATGCTTAATGCTCTCAAAAAGTCATCTGAATGGCAGTTTTGGAGAGAATCAAGCATAAATCTGTCAAATGTTAAAAACAGCCTTGTTTCACTGAAATAGCCTCAAAATCACAAACTGACATTTAGATGACATTTATGCTTAACTATCTCCATAAGTATTCTGAATGTCAGTTTGTGATTTTGAGGCTATTTCAGTGAAACAAGGCTGTTTTTAACATTTGACAGATGTATGCTTGATTCTCTCCAAAACTGTCATTCAGATGACTTTTGGAGAGAATTAAGCATAAATCTGTCAAATATCCAAAACAGCCTTGATTCAATGAAATAACCTCAAAATCACATATTGCCATTCAGATGACTTTTGGAGAGAATTAAGCATAAATCTGTCAAATATCCAAAACAGCCTTGTTTCAATGAAATAACCTCAAAATCACAAACTGCCATTTAGATGACATTTATGCTTAACTATCTCCATAAGTATTCTGAATGTCAGTTTGTGATTTTGAGGCTATTTCAGTGAAACAAGGCTGTTTTTAACATTTGACAGATTTATGCTTGATTCTCTCCAAAACTGTCATTCAGATGACTTTTGGAGAGAATTAAGCATAAATCTGTCAAATATCCAAAACAGCCTCGTTTCAATGAAATAACCTCAAAATCACAAATTGCCATTCAGATGACTTTTGGAGAGAATTAAGCATAAATCTGTCAAATATCCAAAACAGCCTTGTTTCAATGAAATAACCTCAAAATCACAAATTGCCATTCAGATGACTTTTGGAGAGAATTAAGCATAAATCTGTCAAATGTCCAAAACAGCCTTGTTTCAATGAAATAACCTCAAAATCACAAATTGCCATTCAGATGACATTTATGCTTAACTATCTCCATAAGTAATCTGAATGTCAGTTTGTGATTTTGAGGCTATTTCAGTGAAACAAGGCTGTTTTTAACATTTGACAGATTTATGCTTGATTCTCTCCAAAACTGTCATTCAGATGACTTTTGGAGAGAATTAAGCATAAATCTGTCAAATATCCAAAACAGCCTTGTTTCAATGAAATAACCTCAAAATCACAAATTGCCATTCAGATGACTTTTGGAGAGAATTAAGCATAAATCTGTCAAATGTCCAAAACAGCCTTGTTTCAATGAAATAACCTCAAAATCACAAATTGCCATTCAGATGACTTTTTGGAGAGAATTAAGCATAAATCTGTCAAATGTCCAAAACAGCCTTGTTTCAATGAAATAACCTCAAAATCACAAACTGCCATTCAGATGACATTTATGCTTAACTATCTCCATAAGTAATCTGAATGTCAGTTTGTGATTTTGAGGCTATTTCAGTGAAACAAGGCTGTTTTTAACATTTGACAGATTTATGCTTGATTCTCTCCAAAACTGTCATTCAGATGACTTTTGGAGAGAATTAAGCATAAATCTGTCAAATATCCAAAACAGCCTTGTTTCAATGAAATAACCTCAAAATCACAAATTGCCATTCAGATGACTTTTGGAGAGAATTAAGCATAAATCTGTCAAATATCCAAAACAGCCTTGTTTCAATGAAATAACCTCAAAATCACAAATTGCCATTCAGATGACTTTTGGAGAGAATTAAGCATAAATCTGTCAAATGTCCAAAACAGCCTTGTTTCAATGAAATAACCTCAAAATCACAAACTGCCATTCAGATGACATTTATGCTTAACTATCTCCATAAGTAATCTGAATGTCAGTTTGTGATTTTGAGGCTATTTCAGTGAAACAAGGCTGTTTTTAACATTTGACAGATTTATGCTTGATTCTCTCCAAAACTGTCATTCAGATGACTTTTGGAGAGAATTAAGCATAAATCTGTCAAATATCCAAAACAGCCTTGTTTCAATGAAATAACCTCAAAATCACAAATTGCCATTCAGATGACTTTTGGAGAGAATTAAGCATAAATCTGTCAAATGTCCAAAACAGCCTTGTTTCAATGAAATAACCTCAAAATCACAAATTGCCATTCAGATGACTTTTTGGAGAGAATTAAGCATAAATCTGTCAAATGTCCAAAACAGCCTTGTTTCAATGAAATAACCTCAAAATCACAAACTGCCATTCAGATGACATTTATGCTTAACTATCTCCATAAGTAATCTGAATGTCAGTTTGTGATTTTGAGGCTATTTCAGTGAAACAAGGCTGTTTTTAACATTTGACAGATTTATGCTTGATTCTCTCCAAAACTGTCATTCAGATGACTTTTGGAGAGAATTAAGCATAAATCTGTCAAATATCCAAAACAGCCTTGTTTCAATGAAATAACCTCAAAATCACAAATTGCCATTCAGATGACTTTTGGAGAGAATTAAGCATAAATCTGTCAAATGTCCAAAACAGCCTTGTTTCAATGAAATAACCTCAAAATCACAAACTGCCATTCAGATGACATTTATGCTTAACTATCTCCATAAGTAATCTGAATGTCAGTTTGTGATTTTGAGGCTATTTCAGTGAAACAAGGCTGTTTTTAACATTTGACAGATTTATGCTTGATTCTCTCCAAAACTGTCATTCAGATGACTTTTGGAGAGAATTAAGCATAAATCTGTCAAATATCCAAAACAGCCTTGTTTCAATGAAATAACCTCAACATCACAAATTGCCATTCAGATGACTTTTGGAGAGAATTAAGCATAAATCTGTCAAATATCCAAAACAGCCTTGTTTCAATGAAATAACCTCAAAATCACAAATTGCCATTCAGATGACTTTTGGAGAGAATTAAGCATAAATCTGTCAAATGTCCAAAACAGCCTTGTTTCAATGAAATAACCTCAAAATCACAAACTGCCATTCAGATGACATTTATGCTTAACTATCTCCATAAGTATTCTGAATGTCAGTTTGTGATTTTGAGGCTATTTCAGTGAAACAAGGCTGTTTTTAACATTTGACAGATTTATGCTTGATTCTCTCCAAAACTGTCATTCAGATGACTTTTGGAGAGAATTAAGCATAAATCTGTCAAATGTCCAAAACAGCCTTGTTTCAATGAAATAACCTCAAAATCACAAACTGCCATTCAGATGACATTTATGCTTAACTATCTCCATAAGTAATTCTGAATGTCAGTTTGTGATTTTGAGGCTATTTCAGTGAAACAAGGCTGTTTTTAACATTTGACAGATTTATGCTTGATTCTCTCCAAAACTGTCATTCAGATGACTTTTGGAGAGAATTAAGCATAAATCTGTCAAATATCCAAAACAGCCTTGTTTCAATGAAATAACCTCAAAATCACAAATTGCCATTCAGATGACTTTTGGAGAGAATTAAGCATAAATCTGTCAAATGTCCAAAACAGCCTTGTTTCAATGAAATAACCTCAAATCACAAACTGCCATTCAGATGACATTTATGCTTAACTATCTCCATAAGTATTCTGAATGTCAGTTTGTGATTTTGAGGCTATTTCAGTGAAACAAGGCTGTTTTTAACATTTGACAGATTTATGCTTGATTCTCTCCAAAACTGTCATTCAGATGACTTTTGGAGAGAATTAAGCATAAATCTGTCAAATGTCCAAAACAGCCTTGTTTCAATGAAATAACCTCAAAATCACAAACTGCCATTCAGATGACATTTATGCTTAACTATCTCCATAAGTATTCTGAATGTCAGTTTGTGATTTTGAGGCTATTTCAGTGAAACAAGGCTGTTTTTAACATTTGACAGATTTATGCTTGATTCTCTCCAAAACTGTCATTCAGATGACTTTTGGAGAGAATTAAGCATAAATCTGTCAAATGTCCAAAACAGCCTTGTTTCAATGAAATGACCTCAAAATCAAAACTGCCATTCAGATGACATTTATGCTTAACTATCTCCATAAGTAATCTGAATGTCAGTTTGTGATTTTGAGGCTATTTCAGTGAAACAAGGCTGTTTTTAACATTTGACAGATTTATGCTTGATTCTCTCCAAAACTGTCATTCATGACTTTTGGAGAGAATTAAGCATAAATCTGTCAAATATCCAAAACAGCCTTGTTTCAATGAAATAACCTCAAAATCACATATTGCCATTCAGATGACTTTTGGAGAGAATTAAGCATAAATCTGTCAAATATCCAAAACAGCCTTGTTTCAATGAAATAACCTCAAAATCACAAATTGCCATTCAGATGACTTTTGGAGAGAATTAAGCATAAATCTGTCAAATGTCCAAAACAGCCTTGTTTCAATGAAATAACCTCAAAATCACAAACTGCCATTCAGATGACATTTATGCTTAACTATCTCCATAAGTATTCTGAATGTCAGTTTGTGATTTTGAGGCTATTTCAGTGAAACAAGGCTGTTTTTAACATTTGACAGATTTATGCTTGATTCTCTCCAAAACTGTCATTCAGATGACTTTTGGAGAGAATTAAGCATAAATCTGTCAAATGTCCAAAACAGCCTTGTTTCAATGAAATAACCTCAAAATCAAAAACTGCCATTCAGATGACATTTATGCTTAACTATCTCCATAAGTAATCTGAATGTCAGTTTGTGATTTTGAGGCTATTTCAGTGAAACAAGGCTGTTTTTAACATTTGACAGATTTATGCTTGATTCTCTCCAAAACTGTCATTCATGACTTTTGGAGAGAATTAAGCATAAATCTGTCAAATATCCAAAACAGCCTTGTTTCAATGAAATAACCTCAAAATCACATATTGCCATTCAGATGACTTTTGGAGAGAATTAAGCATAAATCTGTCAAATATCCAAAACAGCCTTGTTTCAATGAAATAACCTCAAAATCACAAATTGCCATTCAGATGACTTTTGGAGAGAATTAAGCATACATCTGTCAAATGTCCAAAACAGCCTTGTTTCAATGAAATAACCTCAAAATCACAAATTGCCATTCAGATGACATTTATGCTTAACTATCTCCATAAGTAATCTGAATGTCAGTTTGTGATTTTGAGGCTATTTCAGTGAAACAAGGCTGTTTTTAACATTTGACAGATTTATGCTTGATTCTCTCCAAAACTGTCATTCAGATGACTTTTGGAGAGAATTAAGCATAAATCTGTCAAATATCCAAAACAGCCTTGTTTCAATGAAATAACCTCAAATCACAAATTGCCATTCAGATGACTTTTGGAGAGAATTAAGCATAAATCTGTCAAATATCCAAAACAGCCTTGTTTCAATGAAATAACCTCAAAATCACAAATTGCCATTCAGATGACTTTTGGAGAGAATTAAGCATAAATCTGTCAAATATCCAAAACAGCCTTGTTTCAATGAAATAACCTCAAAATCACAAATTGCCATTCAGATGAATTTGGAGAGAATTAAGCATAAATCTGTCAAATGTCCAAAACAGCCTTGTTTCAATGAAATAACCTCAAAATCACAAATTGCCATTCAGATGACTTTTTGGAGGAATTAAGCATAAATCTGTCAAATGTCCAAAACAGCCTTGTTTCAATGAAATAACCTCAAAATCACAAACTGCCATTCAGATGACATTTATGCTTAACTATCTCCATAAGTAATCTGAATGTCAGTTTGTGATTTTGAGGCTATTTCAGTGAAACAAGGCTGTTTTTAACATTTGACAGATTTATGCTTGATTCTCTCCAAAACTGTCATTCAGATGACTTTTGGAGAGAATTAAGCATAAATCTGTCAAATATCCAAAACAGCCTTGTTTCAATGAAATAACCTCAAAATCACAAATTGCCATTCAGATGACTTTTGGAGAGAATTAAGCATAAATCTGTCAAATATCCAAAACAGCCTTGTTTCAATGAAATAACCTCAAAATCACAAATTGCCATTCAGATGACCTTTTGGAGAGAATTAAGCATAAATCTGTCAAATGTCCAAAACAGCCTTGTTTCAATGAAATAACCTCAAAATCACAAATTGCCATTCAGGATGACTTTTGGAGAGGAATTAAGCATAAATCTGTCAAATGTCCAAAACAGGCCTTGTTTCAATGAAATAACCTCAAAATCACAAACTGCCATTCAGATGACATTTATGCTTAACTATCTCCATAGTAATCTGAATTTCAGTTTGTGATTTTGAGGCTATTTCAGTGAAACAGGCTGTTTTGACATTTGACAGATTTATGCTTGATTCTCTCCAAAACTGTCCATTCAGATGACTTTTGGAGAGAATTAAGCATAAATCTGTCAAATATCCAAAACAGCCTTGTTTCAATGAAATAACCTCAAAATCACAAATTTCCATTCAGATGACTTTTGGAGAGAATTAAGCATAAATCTGTCAAATGTCCAAAACAGCCTTGTTTTCAATGAAATAACCTCAAAACCACAACTGCCATTCAGATGACATTTATGCTTAACTATCTCCATAAGTATTCTGAATGTCAGTTTGTGATTTTGAGGCTATTTCAGTGAAACAAGGCTGTTTTTAACATTTGACAGATTTATGCTTGATTCTCTCCAAAACTGTCATTCAGA